>NC_092817.1:109506740-109806740 GCF_023375885.2 Dermacentor andersoni
GAAGTACGTTACCGGCAATATGTAGGCAGGGTGGTTACCGCCGCAGTTTGCGCAGTGGTATTCCTAAGAACAGTTATCATCAGGATGGTCGTGCGACACGCACTTTGCACGTGCATGGGGCACGGCCCTGGCAGCTCTGTGAGCCGTGACCGAATCGCTGGCACTTAAAGCAGCGCAACGGGTTGCGAATGTAGGGTCTAAGTTGGATTTTGAGGTAGCCTGTTTCAATATGTTCTGGTAAAGTGCCTGTGCAGAACGTCAAAATTAGGTGTTTAGAGGGGATGCTTCTCTCCTCCCGCATGATCTTTGGACATTTGTTAAGTGCTGTCCTTTCCTGATCTCAAGATGATTTGTTTCACTGAAGTCTAGGAGGTCTTGTTCTGATATGACTCCACGCGTACTGTTCAGAGAATGGTGCGGATTCATCGCGACGGGAGTACTGGCAATTTCAACAAGTTCAGATAGCTTCTGGAACTGATTCTTATCACTGACTTCGAGTAAAAGATCACCACTGGACATTTTCGTGGCCTTGTAGCCAGCACCTTGTTTCTCAGTGAGACATTTCGCTGCAACAAATGGTGACAGCGTTCTAGGTTTATCAGGGTTCTGACAACTTAGGACGTGGTACTTCGGGCATATATCGGGGACTCGGCGGAATGAAAAACCAGAAAGGTAACTAATTTCTCTAGCTATGCCAGCCGCCCCCCACCATGCCCGATAAGGAGATGCTATGAAACCCGAAAGCAATGCAGACTCCAGCTGCACATAGCTACTATAACCGAATATAAGATATCCAAAGTTGGATAACTACACCAGGTTAACCCTCACTGACCGGGAAGGTCGGAAGTAAGAAGTGTGGAGAAAACAGGAAAGATTGAAAGCGAGAGAGAAAGGCGAAGGTTGGAGAAAGAGCGGTAGAAAAAGGCATCTGCCGATTTTCCCCAGGCGGACGAGTCTGGGTGTGCCGTATACGTGATGCCGAGACCAAAAGGGAGTGTTGCCTTTTCCGTGGGAATTTAAAGGTCCAGACACTCAGCATCGTCTCATCCCCCAGGATCCCATTTTCCCCGTACATCGCTAAGCCGCGCATGGATAGACGCGGAAGAGTGCAACCCCTATATGGTGTCACAACGCATGAAATGCTTGCTTGCGCAGACGCTCCTGCGGGGTCTTAGCGTACTTTGAACACTCAAAAAGAACAGGGCAAACGTTCTCAAATTCATAAGCACAGCAGCACTCAGGACTTAAGTAAAAATTATTGGTAAACGACTATTCTATAATCGATTATCTGATGCTTAAGTTGGAGCATCGCATCATGTGTCGAAAGGTTCTTGCGCACTACGAGGGCCATCTTGGGCCTTGATCTCAAAAAGGCTTTCGATAATGCCAACCACACAACCATATTGGAAAACATCGATCGAATAGGACTATGGCAACGGGCGTATAACTACATCAAGAGCTTCCTATCAGGTAGGAAAGCAGTCGTCTCCGTTGGAGGGCTCACGTCGCCCGAGATCGACATAGGGGGACGGGCGCGCCGCCAGGCGCTGTCATCTCGCCGATGCTGTTTAATCTCGTCTTGGTGGGACTCCCCGAAAAATTAAATCACATAGACTCCCTGAATCACACAATCTACGCGGGCGATATTACTATCTGGACCTGTGATGGCAGCGACGGATCATTAGAACAACTACTCCAGACTGCAATTAACACTGTAGAGGAACAGGCCTCACATGCTCTGCAGAAAAATCTGAACTTCTTTTGTACCACCGCACACTTAGGGGCAGGCCTCCCGAAGGATACGACAGAAACAAGGCTCGTGAGGAAATCAAGCTACACACCAAGAACGGGCGGAATATACCAATAGTCAACCAGATCAAGGTACTGGTTCTAGTAATCGAGAACAAATGCACAAATTTGGAAACCATAAAGAAGTTAGACGCAAAGGTAACAAACAGCATGAGAATAATCAAACGAATTACTAACAAGCACCTGGGTATGAAGGAAGAAAGTATCATACGGCTGATACAACCATTCGTAATCAATCAGATCACATACATAGCAGCCTTCCACAATTGGTTTGCAGCTGAAAAGACTAAAATTAACAACCTGGTAAAAAAGGCGTACAAACTAGCACTAGGGATTCCCATCAGTACGAGCACCGATCTCTTGCTAAAGTTAGGACTCCACAACACACTGGACGAACTCATAGAAGCACAACAAACATCTTAGGCAGAACGACTAATCAAAACAAAAACGGGACGGCATATACTAAGCAAGCTAGGAACTAATTACCACAGTCTATAAGGGGAAAGGAGGACGATAACGAGAGAAATCCGTGATAAACTCCTAGTACCAAATATACCCAAGGACATGCATCCAGGTTACAACGACGGCAGACGCAAGAGTAGAGCAGAGAAAATGATCCGAAGCTTTGGGTCAGACGACACAGCAACCTTTGTAGACGCGGCTGAATACCCACACAGAAATAGCTACGTAGCAGTAATCGTAGATCACAGCCAGAAACCCCTTACAAGCGTATCAGTTAATACCAAACATTCCGAGACAGCAGAGGAGGTAGCCATTGCACTAGCATTGGTCTCCACGAATGCTCAGTACATCATTAGCGATTCTCAAGCGGCCATTAGAAATTGTGCAAAAGGTAGGATCTCTCCTGAGGCATGGCACATCATCAGAGTCAATGAAGCGAAATTTTCCAACGCAAAGAAGAACGGCAGGCAATTGCTCTGGGTCCCAGCGCATACGACTCCAGGCATTCCCGCTATCAACCTCAACGAGGTAGCACACCGCGAATCTCGAGGTCCCACTCGCCAAGCTGAGCAAAGAATGACTTCCATTGGTCAGGAGAACGCGGAGGTGGAAATCTGCAGAGAAAAAGATAGATTAACAAGATTGACGACAGTACCAAATTCTATCAAAATCGGAGGCGAGTATTACCACCGCCTCACACTAAACTGAACAGAGCTGAGTCCGTTGCTTGGAGGCGACTACAAACAGAAACTTATACGAGTCCCGCGCAACTAAAAACTTTTTACCGCGATATATACGAGAGCGATAAGTGCAAGCTATGCAAGTTTGTTAGAGCCACCATTCAACACATGTTGTGGGGATGTGAAATATACCAAAATAATATGGCAGTCTCCCCAGAGCATCTACGGGCGCGGTGGTTGGCCGTGCTGCTCAGCTCAGCACTCCAAGACCAACTTTGGGCCGTCCAGCGAGCTAAGGAAGCCACATGGGAGCAGCAGCTCCCAGTGGCCATCTAGACGGCCCCAGGTCGGGGCCTCCCAATCGCCGGATTCCAAATAAAGTTATCACATCAGACGACCATTGTTGTCCAAGCCTGTGAATTAATGTATCTATGTGTTGCAGGAGATTTGCTGCACCATTGTTTTCTCTTTGTGGGTCAATGTCATATAGCAATGATCGTTTCGCTTTATCACTGTCGAACCACTTCTTCCCAGAACATTGGGTAGACACTTGTAATATAATATTCTTGACATCTAGTTGAGTCATAAAGATCGTACTATGATTTCCTCCGTTCAACGCCTTTCTGGCAAATCTGTCGGCCTCCTTGTTGTTCTTTATACCGAGTTATCTGCTCCCCCATTAAATATTACAATATTTAACTATTCGCTTCTGAAATTTTGACCAATCAACTGTACGCAAGGCAGTAGAGGAGCGTTGCTCAACTCCTCTAATCTTTATGTATGTTGGAATATGGTCGCTTCCATGTGTTTCTATGTCTGTAAACCATTGGACGCTCGAGGCAAAGCGCCTTGACACCAAAGTTAAATCCAAGCAGCTACTGTAGGTCGTGCCTCGCAGAAATGTAGGGCTGCCGTCATTCACGCAGCACAAATCATGGTCGGCAGCAAAGGAGGCAAGGCTCCTGCCTTTGGAGTCAATTTTAGTGCTTCCCCATAGCTGGTGATGCGCGTTGAAATCACCTGTGATAACCCAGGGGCCATTGTTCATTTGTAATATTTTCTTTAGTCGTTCACCGTCAAAGTGACCCGCTGGGGATATGTAGGCTCCAATTAGTGTAAATGACACATTCTTCTTTTGGACATTTACGCAGACATATTGGTTGTCGTCATGAGGCTCTATCGCATTAGCGACATATGTTAAGTCCGTGCGGATGTAGATTATCACTTTCGTGCTCGCGCCGCATGTGGACGAGACGAAAGATTCATAACCGGACAGTCTGAGTGGAGTTGATGTATTTGGTTCGCAAATGACCAGTATGGGGAAGCGATGTGTGAAAATGAATTGGCGAAAGTCTGATATACGGGTCCTTAGACCCCTGGCATTCCATTGAAAGATCGACGCACTTTTAAGTTCAGTGCGGAAGGGGACTATTGATCGAGCCATGATGCTTAAACGATGCTAGCAAGCACTGGATTTAGTGCATCCAGTATTTGCAGAGCGCTTCGAGCTGCTGGTGTTTGCAGCTTGTTCAGTATAATGCGCATTGTATTAATTAGCGATTGCAGCATATCAGCCACCTGCCTGTCGTGGTCGCACAAATCGCCGACAGTAGACGTCGGGGGTTGTCCAGCGAAAGCTTGCTGTGTGTCTGTTGGTGAATGTTGTCGTTTCGGTAGAGCCGGCCAAGATTCGGCAGACGTGGTCTTCTCAGTGGACTTGCTCTTCGCGGTACTGTCCACTTTGTCTGGCCTGGGCGGTGGAGGAGGAGGTGGTGTTGTAGGAAGAGGCATGCGCATTCCTTGAGGAGCCTTCCTTGAGGAGCGCCGGCGACGTGAACGTCGCTTCCTGATTTTTTCGGCGGCTTCGCGATGAGATGAATGATCTCTCGCCATCTCTTTCAAGATGGCCATTTCCTTCTTAATATGTGGGCATTTCTTCGATGAAGCTTCATGTGATCCTCCGCAGTTGGAACACTTCACTACAGTCGCGCCACATTTATCTGCAGCGTGGGGCTCTCCGCAGCGGGGGCATGCTGCCTGATTTTCGCAGACGCTGCTCACGTGTCCCAGTTTCATGCATTTGCGGCACTGAAGAGGTTTCGCAATGAAAGGCCGCACTGCATGTCTGAAGTGTCCCACCTTAACATGCGAGGGTATATATTTACCCTTGAATGCTATTTTCACGCAGCGTGAACTGCCTAGCCGCTTAACATCAACGATGACCTCATCATTGGCTGGCTTGATAAGAATCGGCAAGTCGTTATTAAGGATAGCAACGTCTACGTCGTAGATAACACCGGTGACTACGTCAGATCCCAGAGGGATGTAAGAGCGCACCTGAATGCCATCGAGGTCCGTTACGCTGCGTAGAGTGGTCAAAGCAGCCGCATGCTGGACATCAACCGCCAGAAGATTTTTTCGGGTGTTCATTCGAATGTCCGATATTTCGTTTGGCACCAGGGCTTCCAGTGACATCGACACAGATTGCCTGTTAAGTAGCCTCATGTTGACGTTGGGAAGCAGGGGCACAAATATGATGGTATTGGCGTCCGGCCTCTGCGGCTGTCTCACTGTTTGCGTGCTTGACGATGAGGACGTCCTGGTGTTCCTTCTCTTCGCTCTGCGGCTCTGCACAAGCTGGAAGTCGTCATCGGAAGTGTCCTCACTGCTGAGAGAGTAGACATGGGTGTCCTCGCTGTCGGTGTCGCTCTGCTGACCGATCCGCTTCCTGGAGGCGGCCGCCGCTGACGCCGCCATCGCCGGCCGACGTGCGGGGTCGTCCACTTCCATTACGACCGAGCAGGGAGCGAAGACCAGCGGATGAACTTAGGTTTTCACAGAAATAAGGCGGAGGAAGGCCTCTCACACACTATCGAAGAAGCAATCGCAGAAGCATTGAAAACATCCATCTGCTCGCTTCCAAGGTCAACAAGGCGAACAGACTTGGACATGGAACTGGAGAGGCTGCGTGCAGCACGCCGACAAGCGGAGAGGAGGTATCGGCGCACGAAGTCCGTCTTGGATCTGAGGGCTTCACGACGCATACAAAAGAAAGTCCAGCGTCGCATGGATAAATTGGAAGATAAGAGATGGAAAGCATTCTGTCAGTCGCTTGATCCCCGCAAGTCGCTCTCGCACATATGGAGAACGGTTAGGGGTCTTCGCTCATCTCCGCATCAAAGGAAGCCCTTCGCTGCTCTGGCCCTCTACCAACTCCGCTCGGAACTTCAAGTGGCTGAAGAGTTCTGTGCACGGGTTGCTGGGTCCGTGGCCATCATTACTGACGTAGCATTGAATGACATCCCCGAGGCACGTGTACCAGAAATGAACGTGCTATTTTCACTCGAAGAACTCGATGCTGCGTTGGCGACCTGCCGGCGTTCTTCGTCACCAGGACCTGATGGCATCACGTATGCTGCCCTATGCCACCTTGGACATGACGCACGTGATGAGCTGCTCAACTACTACAATGAATCTTGGCAGAACGGCGCCGTTCCTAAACAATGGAAATTGAGCCGCTTGATCCCCATTCTGAAACCTGGAAAGTCTCCGCTTGAGATCTCATCATATCGTCCGATTGCGCTTTCGAGCTGCGTCGGCAAAGTGATGGAAAGAATGATTCTTGCTCGATTGGAATGGTACCTGGAACGATTCAACATCTATCCGGACGCCATGACAGGTTTTCGTCGAGGTCGCACGTCCATCGACAACGTCATAGACATCGTAACATGGGTCCAAAATCAAAAAAGCCTCAAGCGCCTATCTGCGGCACTTTTTCTGGATATAAAAGGAGCATACGACAACGTCGCCCACGAGGCCATACTAAACTCACTTGAGGCTGTTGGAGTTGGTGGCCGGATGTATCAATGGATTCGGGACTATTTGACTGAGAGGCGTTTTTTCTTACAGACCGAAGACGGCCCAACTTCAGACCATTCCATCTGCCGTGGTGTGCCGCAGGGTGGAGTGTTGAGCCCTATTTTGTTCAACCTCGTCCTGGTAGGACTAGCGGATTACCTACCGCAGACAGTACATGTCTCAATATACGCCGACGACATTTGCATCTGGGCCTCTGCGGTGACTCGCCCTCAGATAAGAGCCAGGCTTCAGCGGGCGGCAACCATGACGGCTTCTTATCTCCGAGAGCAAGGCCTCAGTGTATCTACTGAAAAGTGCGCATTACTTGGTTTTACGCGGAAACAAATGTCATCGTATCCTGTTACGATCAATGGTCAAGCTGTACTCTATGTTAAGACGCATCGCTTTCTGGGCGTCATCATTGACCGCAACCTCTCATGGAGCCCTCACTGCGTCTATCTGAAGAAGAAGCTAGTCGCCATTGCTCAGGTCTTCCGATTTCTATGCGGGAAAAACTGGGGTACACCAGTCCATTCTATGTTGCAGCTGTACAGGGTTTTGTTTCTCGGACTCCTTCGTTACAGCCTACCAGTATTGTCAAATGCATGCAAGACGAACTTTCGCGCCTTGGAGAGCATACAAGGTCAAGCCCTACGCACGTGTTTAGGGCTGCCTAGGTGCACCTCAACAGCAGCGACAATCGCCATCGCAGGAGACCATACAATCCAGACACATGTAGCTGTCGACTCTCTCAGAGCGCACATTCGCCATCTGTCAAGGATCCCCGACCATCATTTGGCCTCCCTACCAGCCGAGAGACCTCAAGCGACCTTTCACGAGTTATTAGCGCTCATCAGGAGTACATACCGGCATCATTTACACCGGCGGCGAAGCCTTCCTCTCCCCTGTGGTGCCTGCGACAGCCTCAAGTGAATTTTGCTATTCCTGGAATTACAAAAAAGTCCAATCATCCATCGCCGGCTCTGAAGCAACTTACACTCATATTACTGCACCAGACGTATCATGACCGCATACATATGTATACCGATGGTTCCACCTCACCTACCAGCTCAACTGCCGCATTCGTTGTTCCAGCCAAGAACGTTACAGTTAAATTCAAATTGTCGCACACGACTACATCTACATCGGCAGAACTTGCAGCTCTCCATGCCGCTATGATGTACATCACCGAAGAGCCTACAGAGAAATGGGTCGTATTTTGTGACTCAAAGGCAGCCCTTCACAGCATCAAGTCCGCATTACGTCCCAGAACTTACGAGCAAATGACATCTGAAATCAGGGAACTGCACCACCATGCTCTGGAAAGTGGACACCACATTATATTTCAGTGGATTCCTGCTCACTGTGACATCGTCGGCAACAACCTAGCTGACAAGGCTGCCCGGTGTGCCCACGAAGATACCAAGACGCGTCCAACACCTTTGGCGAGGTCGGACGCTGCCAGGGAACTTCGCCAACTTGCGCGTAAGAAGTCCCAAGATCTCTGGATTTCAAGTGGCCTAAATTGCAGATTACGTAAACTGGACCCCACGCTACGGCTACAACTGCCATCTAGCCTTCCCCGCGGCGAAGCAACCTTGTTGTGTCGCTTGTGGCTGGGAGTGGCGTTCACGAACGCATACTCCTACCGTATGGGAATGGCCGAGAGCCCGATGTGCGACTCCTGTGGGTGCGAGGAGACCATCGAGCACCTATTGTGTACCTGCCCTCGCTACGATGTCCAACGCCTCTCTCTGCGGGCAACTTTACGCAGACTGGACTCGAGATGTTTCACCGAGTCAAAGATACTCGGACCGTGGTCACACCCGTCACTAGCTCGAAAAGCGATTCGTGCACTAGTGCGGTACTTGAAGTGCACGGGCTTAACAGACCGTTTATAGTGTCCTTGTGTATGGTGTCGCTCCCACACGTACTCAGTGCTTCCTCTCTCCCTTTCTTCCTCTTTCTATTCCCCTTTCCCCCACCCCCAGTGTAGGGTAGCAAACCGGATGCTGTTCTGGTTGACCTCCCTGCCTTTCCTACCCTTGTTTTCTCTCTCTCTCTTAACTATTCGCTGATACCTCGTCCACAGTTTTAGCAATTGATTAAATTTTTGCTTAGTTTTTCAAAGCTAATCATACATTCATGATGATTTGAAGCCCGATATTGTCAGTACAAAAGATTCAATGTCTCGATTCTGCTCTTTCGACGACAAATTATGCGGCTCGCATGACAACGTGCTCGTTAAATGTCGTTGAAGATGGTCGATGTGACAGATATAGCATTTGTTTTTCACTAGCCGGATGGAAATCGCAGAAGCTGGAGACTCTTTCAGCCACACATCCATGCATATGAAATGTGTTGTCGACTTAAATGTAAGGCTAGGCGGGCACAAGAAATAATGTCTCGTGACATGGAAACGAATGAAAGAGACGAAACACGTGTCTGGATGAGAGCATCGTGGAACAAGCAAGTGTGGCGTTTGCATTTTCCGCCGACGCTATCTTTTTTTGCTTTTTTCTATTTCAACTTTGCTTTTGATCGCAAAGCTGTTTTCTTTTTGATTTAGCTCCTAATCGTGGCAACACAGCCATCGCTGCTTCACTTCACTTGCTAGGAGGGGTTGTTACTTGAGTCACTGAAATGTCCTGGTCGTTGCTGTACAGTGGATGCTGTAGTACGGTTCTATGCCTTGTCTTTCTTATGGACGCAGACACTCAATGACTTGCTTGTTTTAAGTTTCCGTGTCTAATTATGCTAAATAGTGTAGTTTTTGATCGACAGCGAGAGCGTTCACTACAATGTTAAGAAGCAATACACCGGTTTCTATTGTTTTAATCTCTTGGTAAGCTTTGTTTCAGCGCAGAGCTCCGACAGGGTTTTGGAGGAGGAAATAGGACACCTAAAGCTACTCAAGATAATAGACAAATAGAGCTTGTACATCGCATTGTGCGCATGATGAAGGAAAGAAACAAAGTAGTAGAGGCCTCGACGTCACCTTTTTGAGCCCGGAAATGCAGCCATGTTGGTGGGCCACCTCCCGTTGCGCCTCCAATCAACTCACCGGAGCAGATAGTCGGGTATTTTGTTTTGAACTCGCATTGCTACGAGCCGCCGGTAGTGCGTGCTGCCGACGCGCGTCAGAACAAAGCCTACGAAACTTCTGTAACAGTATTGGTGAAGCAGACGCGCTTTTATGTTTTTCCGTGGCACGTTGAAGACGACGACGAAGACCCACGCCATGATTAATTGACTGTGCCTGTTGCTGACTGACACACTCCCACTCACAAGCCCAAAATAACACCGTTCAAGCTTACACACCATACTCCGAAGCCAGGTTTTCTCGTGAACAGAATCTGCTGCGAGAAAGACACGGGCTGAAAAACCCACCTTAGTTTTCAGACGCTTAGAGCGGTAGCCAGAGCTTCAGGAGCGTGGTTGCTCTGGCAACGTTGACGTTTGGGGTACCAGTCTCAGTGGTCCTTTGCGAAAAGCAGCACGTGACTTCTGCCACACTTTCTGCGATATATCCGTGCTGACCTAGGCTTTCCTTCGTCCATGGTGTGCATCAATTTCTAGCCGTGCTAAGGCCTCAAGGTTTTCAACTGTACTTTCGGTGATATCGTAGGGTTTGCCGCATGACAAATAGGGGCCTTAAGGCACAAGACCTGATGGTTTAAAGGAATGACTACACTTTTGTAATCAGCGACTGCCAAGGATTCGCAGTGTGCTGCCCGTACTCCGACACGCAGTAATCCTACTGACGAGATGTCGCTTGCAGGTCCTGAGGTTATATCCCTATACGGCGCTCATTATGTGAAGTTTTACATGTGCTTTCAGAGAACCAGTGATCTGCGTTGGGTCAATGTGCTAGGAATGTATCGATAAAGTGAAGGCAGTGCTCGTATTACTTGAGTACAACAATGTTTACCAAGCTAGCAATCTTTCGTGTACAAGGTAGACGTCACCGAAATGACAACTGACTTAACACATAGGATGGCACAGTTTTTTCTGCAGCAGGTTGGTGCGAATGACTGCAGCACCTCAGCGTAATCTTTTTTTTTTTCGCCATTTGTGCTTCAGTGGCCCTTAAAATGTACTTTTTCTCTATCTTTACATTTTTGCTTCTCTTTCTGTCGCTCCGAAGTACAAGGTGGTAAACTAGATATTCCCATTTGGTCCACTTCTCTTCGTTCACCTTTATGACAATCTATTTCTCTCTCTCTCCTGCATCCCTCTCTGTGATGTGGCTCGGTTTGTGTCTTGTACAGAACTCGATTGGAAGCTTCTGAGCTCCTCGTTAAGCCTACAAAAACGAATTTGGTCTATGGATGTATAACATTGCCCTCTTTTACGTTTCATTTACGCATGTGATAATCTGGATGGCGTGAGCTCCACGGAGCCATGTATAGTCTCATTCATTCCACAACCAGCGGGCTCCTTTCTTATTAGCCTCCTGCTACAGGGAGAGAGCCTAGTGAAGAACTCGAGATGGAGTAGCTGCAACACTTTGTGAGAAGCATAGTCTGACCGAGGAAAGGGTTATGACATTGCACTTTGGTGAGAGACAGCGAGGGCAAACTGGCAGAGAAGGTGCGGAAGCCTGAATCACTTCAACGGGCTACCATTTTTAGCAACGCACGAACGCGAAATTCGGAAGGAGAAGAACCGACTGAGCACATGTCGCTTGAGCACCTTCACTGATTCGTGGCGAAAGCGTAACTGTCTCAAAGCGTTTTACATAATTCTGCTGCCTCTTTGGCGCTTGCCGACTTCTTTAACCAGCAAGCAGTATTCGATTTGCCAACTTTCAGTATGCCTTTGTCTCAGACTCACTTGAGTCATGCTGTTCCCTAGTTTCACATCATGACGCGTTTTCTCTCTATATTGTCTAGCGGTGTTAATTCCTTACGTTGAGCTCATGACGAATAGCGATGTAGCCTGTCGTCGTTTTCATGGTAACAATAAACACCAACACAATGAGCCTTTTACTTTGTACGCTTTAACTGTGTGGGCGTCTACTTCAATATTTGTGGTATGATATTGTTAACAGACTATATATATACTTTACTGCCGATGATGTTTCCATACCGGTGCTTTCGCATTTTGGACGTCCATCACTGCATTATAAAATGTTACTTTAAAGTTTCACCTGTTTTCATTGCATGGACAAATATGCTTACACTGCGTCTATTTGATACTATATCATACAACTTGTTTTTCTTTAACGACATGAGAAAGCGGTGTACAGCACACCCAAGCTGAGACATAAGAAAATTTCAGCAGTAGCGCACCAAAACCAGAGAACGGGAGAAGGAACACAATCCTTCTGTTTCACAGTTTGCGCGATGAGGATGCGAGCGAGTGACCTTTAATAGGATTAAGTCTTCAGTGTTGCTGACCCGCGATCTCTGCGAACAAAAATAACAAGGTTGAAGAACACATGAAGCCGGCAGGTGGTGCCTCTCGAGTTCTGAAGTATAGGAGTGGTGTGATTATCGCATTGATTATGAGTATAATGGAGCGTACATTGTGTGTTTCAATGGAAAAATGTGTATTGTGTTAATCCTGTTGATTGTAGACTCAAAATACAGTTTGTTAAAGCAGATGAGCGTTTGAAACTCTGGTTGGCATACATGGCGGACGCATTCAAAGATTATTTAAGAGCGCGTGGGTCACTGAGCCGAGCCTAACTGCGTACAATTTTTTTGCTCTCTACGGCTTAATTCACCTAGTAAGTAAACCGGTATTATCCATTAACTTTGATGTAAGTGCAGGATCCTCCCTCTGGAGAATGTGCGCCGCAGTTTCTGATAAGTGGTCGCCAGGCCAACGCGAGCTTCGTTTGTTCGAAACAAGGTTGAGAACGGTGTAATACGATAGCTCATGAGTGAAGTCGCATGTTAACTATTTGTCATATTTCACGGCTTTTGCTTAAACGCCGAAAAAAAAAAAGCCCCAACTGGATATGCGTTAGCGGGAAAAACCAGATTGATGGTTTATGTGCCTCCTCTACAACGTGTCGAGAATAGTTCGGCCGTAAAGTGACCAAAAAATCTTTGCATTATAAATATTTTCTTGTAAACAACCCTGTTAAACGTGACATAAATATTACTCTGAGCAGTGCCTCATGACACTAAACAATATATGACTCATCATGGCCCTAATCAATATATCCCTTTGTACACCGCCGCAGAAGCGGAGGTTTATTGCTTTTTTTAATCCTCGGCTCAAGTTACGGGAATTACTCGATATGAAAATATCACAACACGCAAAGAGCGTTTCTTGAGTGCTCTTCTACAATATTGACAGGTCCCAGTAGTAATTAATCTGAATACACCTCAAATTTTTAGACACCTCGAGCTCATTGGTCTCTGGTGAAATTAGCTCGAACGTTATTAGTTCGGAGAACATGTTTGGAGCGCGTAATACACAAATCGAAATCTACATTTAGTGCTTTAAAACAGGCCCGAGAACTACCGCTTGACAACTTAATTTCAGCATTCTTAGAGGGTGCAGAAACTGCATGCACGTAGAAAATGAATATGGCTCTGGCTAAAAGTATACGTCTGACGCCTTCCTCCATTTTCTTTTTTTTTACAGGTACGTTTGACGGATCCGGCAGTGTTGCAATGAAAGTAAGTCCGAAGCCTGTGGTTGGGTTTTTCCTGTTTCACATTACTATACGGCAGACATCAGCACTCAGAACAGCTAATACACGCTGAAGGAGTGTACTGGTCTGGGCAGGTTGGCATATCATTAGGACGGGAGCATCAGCGCATTGTCTGTCGTGCTCCCTGCGTACCGTCCAAGCGCTGTTTGTTCCCATCCTAAATACACGCTTCTGTTGCCGCAGCACTTATTCGGCGTCCCGCGCGCCTGTGTCGGCGCAGCCCCGTCGATCAGCGTGCTCATCATTACCGTAACAACGGCCATATCCGCGTTCATTTCGTTGATGCGCGCTTTCAGAAGACGAAAAGTGCATTTTACTCTGCTACCTTCGACGACACACTGTAACAAAGTGTACTCATCGCAAATAGAGCAAGCGTGCAATTGCGCTTCGCTATCGATTCACTAAGTGTTTGACGGAAACCTCTTCGTGTTGCAGCATTTCACATTTGCGAAGATGTCCAAGTCGCAACTGCAAATCCACAAACTAGCGGAATCGTTAACTTGTTAAAGCAGATAAGCGCAACTCTTCTCCGCACAGTTAGCTCAGTACAATGGCTCATAGCCTCGTAAGGCAGGGCCTACAGGCACTGAGCAAAGTGAAGCGAACAGTGCATACGTTCTTTGAAATCACGCAGACAACATACAGAACATCATGAGGTTCAATAAAGACGAAGGTCAAAACAAGCATCCGAGCCACATAATTGATGATAGGGCACTCGCTATAGGAATACGAAGCACGTAGCGCTCCCCGCATACATTTCCCGCTAAATATTACCGTTGCGCATGCTAACCCATGGCGACACCAGCTTGCAACGTGGGGTGTGACGTTCCTAGCCTTTCGTGTATAAAATTGCCAGCCTAGCATTTGATTTCAATGTTGACGCAGCACAGCTATGGGCGGCGACGTGCTGTCAAGATTACCATTACTCACATTCCTACCATTACTCTAAAACAGCACTACTAACATCACTCTAAAGCCATAAAGCATTGCCTATTCCCATCAGAAGTTGTCATGACGGTTTTCAGCAGCTTCGCGGGAGATCGACTTTCGCAGAGCGGGGATGGCGAGTCTTTCTTCTTTTTTTTTTTTAGGAACACCGATATGAGCAAAAAGCATGCGGCAGCAATCTGAAAAGTTTACAGTCAAATGTTATTATTAGAAATACAGAAACTTTCGAGCAAGCGGGTCGTTTCGTTAACGTTGCGGTAATATCTCTGATTGCTACGCTGCCTACCTGGTTTGGATACCAATTCACTAAATTTTCTGTTTCTTTTGCCTGTGGCAGTTTGCCTGACGTGGCGGAAGGCTTTCGTGATTTACATCTCATAAGGCAAGAAACACCAAACCGTCTGTCACCAATGCGGCCGGACCGGCAAATGCATCGGACCGTTGGGTCATGTGTTTAATTAACCGTGTTGCGCCATTCTTACATGGGCCACAGAGCACATGCGAAAACAGCGTAATAGCCGTATTGTATAAACAGCCCAATAAAGGTTGTGATAGGTATAACCTACGGTGCATTACACGTGGCTGTCGCGAGGCCGCGAGGACACCTCGCTTGCCATTTGCCATTCTCCGATCAAAGTGGGGAAAGCGTTATCTCCACGGCAGAGACTCTGGCGAAAAGAAAAAAGAGAAAAGAAAACGTAACAAGGAAAATAATATGTACTTTGCGACGGTTAATTGAACCCTATAGACCGCAACCTCGCAACCAGACACGTTATCACAACTCACCCAGTGTGTGTGTTTTTTTTTTTTTTACCTTATTTGCACACATTCGGCAAATACGTCAATACGAACTGCTGCCTTCCGCTGGCAATATTCACTTCCCAAACACTCCGGTTATAGCTTGTGGTTGACTTTGCAGAACCTTCATTTTTAAAAGAATGTCCATTCATAACAACAGTTCATCCTCATAACCTAGTTTTTTAAGCACTTTAAGTAGCTTACTCACATTTGAGTAATGGATGAGCATGCTAGCCATTGATTATACACCACAATTTCTTAGTCACGCAGTTTCTCCAGATGCTGTGAAGGCAGAGGAGAAAACCTGTCATAAGCTATACTGTCATGCCCTGTGTAGCTTGTTATCGAGTGTGATATGGTACTTACGATAATTATTTTTAAATAGTTCTTTTCATAATATCTCCAATGAAGGCTGCAACAATCATGAAGCCTAGGTTTTATAGATTCTGGATTTTCGCAAAGTAAGCAGTCAGTACCCCAAGGTAAACATTCCCCTTTTCCTTCTAGCCGCGTTTTCACTGGCAATTAAGGTAACAATATATGGCTTAAAATAGTATGAAGCTTGTCTAATTTCTTTTCCAGTTATATGTACCGTTGCCTCAGAACTCTTAAGAGTCCTTGCGTCATTACTTTTGTTGATTTCGGTGTTTCTACGGTGCACTTCTGTTGCGCGTAGTTTACAATTTGAAATCTTATCCTATGACGTACTTAACGCCTCGAGACACATAAACATCGCTTTCGTTAGAACAACAAGCCCTCCCCAACGCTAGCAAGGCTTGCCGGCGCAATGTGCTACGGCATCCAATAGAATATTTCTCGTTTAATTCTCCCAGAGGTTATGACGCCGTCTGCGTGACGCTTTTGGAATAATTGTTTGCATAGATAGACTATTTTCTGTACGCAAAACCTCGTTCCCGTGGACGCACACTTCGCAAATACACATCGTCGCTATGCTATACCAGTATATACACATTTTCACGTCATTGCGAGTAATGTGACAGGTAATCAAGTTATGAAGCGCAGCGTTTCTTTTATGTGCAAAGCCCAGTTATGGCGCTGTTGTTCTTAAATGCTATGTGGCTAAGTGCATTTAGTTCTATGCTGAAGGCAATCTTATTTCTAATGTAAACCGCGCTAAGAACGGATTTAAAGAAGGTACAAAACGTTGTGCTGGCGGTCATCTGAAAGGTTTATTTCATGAAAGTTGACCTAGGAACCTTGGAAGTTCAAGAAAAGACAGAAGGAAGAAATAAAAACTGAAAATTAGTTGTCAACGCTCAAAGCACAGCACCCGCTTCAATCAAGCAGGTAGGCGACTTTTTCATCGCTGAACACGTTCGCCACATGAGGCCGTGCTGCGATCACTCTCAAAGCTGTTTTCTAGCGTTTCTTCTCTTGTTCTTGCATCTCCTTCATTCCCAGTGAAAGTTTATCAGCCTCCTTTCACGAAATGAACCCTTCAGTGGATAGTCAGCGCGCTGTAATAAGTCCGCTTCTTTTGTCCTTTTTTTAGGACTCTGTGCTTACAAAACATGTACTATTCAGCCCATAAATAGTAGCGAAATTACATAATCATTTTCCCCTATCTTACCACCAATTATAAAATGTAAGGTTTAATGAATATTTAGAACAGGATGTCAGTGGTTAGCTTAGTTATTATTTAAATTAATTTTCTTATAGGGCACGTCTTTAGAGAAGTTCTGGGTTGGCTACGATTCTGAACACAAATAATGGACAATTTCGCATTATTTCTCCCAATATCAAAAGAGTTTGTCGTTAAAATAGTCAACGTTATAAATAAAAAAAAAATACATGACGCAGTGACTAACCTCGTGGCTAGTATTGACTGCCCAGGTGCAGCAACACAGAATTTACGTCATAAAAAGTTTTATGTTTAATGTTTGATGTAGATAAGTTAAGGAGATAACGCTTTAAAGGCTAATAATGAATATCAGATTTAAAATAAATAAATACGCTTTGTAGTAATAGAGACATTGCTCTTCTAGCCACCCTTATTGATAAATGAAGTTGTCTTCTTTATTTAGTGTCAATTATTCCACTTGCTTCCAAGGATTCCAAGGGAAGGGAAGCGTAGCAGAGGGCGGCTGAGCGTTAAGTGAGCGGATGAGATTAAGAAGTTTGCAGGGACAACATGGCCACAATTAGTACATGACCGGGGCAGCTGGAGAAGTATGGGAGAGGCCTTTGCCCTGCAGTGGGCGTAACCAAGCTGATGATGCTGATGATTCCACTTGCTCTCTACAATCTTCTGTAGCCTCCTGGTTACTTATTGGTGTTTGCCATAGTAATTTTCTCGGCTAATCGGCATTATCAAGGATCTGCGGTTTCATATTCACGGAATTCGGGCTTTAATTGGACCAGGACAGTGGCCAGCAGCATTTGCAGGTTTGAGCCTGGTAAGCCGTGCCAAATTTGCTGGTACCATTTCATTCAAGAAAAATTTAAACTATCGTACAAGAGCGCGCCCGAGTCGCACCCACAACCAAATGTCAAGGAGAAGCAGCACTAGCCGGTGTAAGACTTGATGGACCCGCTCGAACTGGTCCACCGAGCCAGAAAAGCCGCTAAGGCCATCAGACTTTTGGACTGAGGGGACCACCCACTGCAGAGTGAAGGAGCCACCCGTGCCCGCTTTGCTCTTGTGCTGCTCTGGGCTAATGTTTATTCTCTCTCTCTCTCTCTTTCAACTTACACCCTTACTAAACAAATAGAGTGGCGCGCTGATGTTAAAGCTACGAAATCTAGGGCTGCTGTTAATTCAGTTTTCCAAGAGCTTATTACGCTTGGCTGCCGCTCAAGGAAGAGCCAAAGCCAAAAAATCCTCTATTTACTTGAAGCCGTCGTACAAAGGTTCCTCGGCGACCACCTCATCGAATCCATTTCCAACATTAGGCGCTTTACTGCTTTTAACAAATACTTTAGGGTACGAATCGCATGCGTGTCATCTTCAGATAAAAATTTGCACACACATATGTAGTCATCAGCGCTATTTGTCTCATTAGATGCCCGTTTACTGTTTCTATGAAGGATAATTTCTACGCCCTTAGAAGTGCTCGACATTTCGTTGGCGCTTTTTTGACCCCTTTCGACATGTCTCCTCAAACTTTTTTTTGTAAATTAATTTTTCATTATAAATTACGTGCGTTGGTGCGGGAAGCATGTCACAGGCACAGCTGTTTCGAAGCTGTTCGGGAGGGTGTGCGGTCGAAAATAGACATTTAACACCACCTTAAAGGTATCTTAAGAAGCGGTACGTTCTGGGTCAAAATGCACTTCGGGCAGCTGTACAATGCATCAACCTCTTGCGCGCATAAATATGACAGATACCTCAAGCTGCTGCGCAGTACAGAATACAATGTGATCGCTGCGCGAACATCTCCGCTAAGAACCAGCATCTTAGTGTAGTTTCAGATTTAGCGATGGATGCTTCTTGCTCCCCTTCTTGCAGTCTTTGTGTGCCGCAGTATGTAAGGTTGGCCTATGAATGTTCGCCAGCGTAAATGTGGTCAGTGAAAGCCATAACGAAATGTGCGGTGTAGGATTTAGTGACAAGTGGAGGCTCCGGTCCGCGACAAGAGCCGTTCTCTTCAGTACACAGTGCGGAAAAATTCTGCCACCTGTCTTAACAGGACTGGTCAATTTGAAGCCTTCGATATGCAGCCATCGAGAAGAATAAATTGCATTAGCAATTATTCGCCTTTCTGCTTTACATAGTACTAAATAAAAATTAAATACTTGATTTATTTTAGTGGCTGAATGTGACGTACGAAATATCTATCTATTTAAATTTAGCACGAAGAGGGGAAACCTTGTGTAACCGCTTTTATTTTTAAAGCTATCGTGCCAGCTCTTGAACGTGTACGTGTGGAGTGGTCGATCAGTACATACCTCATGTGCTGCAGAACTGCTTTCGATACGCCCAGAAATGACAACAGCTACGATACCAACTAGAGCTATGGACAATCATTCTTGCAGTCATCACTGGACAATCATCAATGGACAATTGTGGCGATACTCGGATCATGGCCAGTTAGTAGACTTGAAGCGACTGCTTTCATTGCAGCGAAAGAATGTTTCATTAGTGTGGACGTGTGCTAAAAAAACTATGGATGATCTTATACAGGGACTCCGGTTTGTTGTTGAGTTGTGTTTTTGCCTGTTTCTTCTTTTTTCTCTATTTTATGTGTTAGTGTTGGCTTTTCATAAAATGAGATCATTACGATTCATCTCGTTGCCTCGTATTTTGTCTCCTAAATTTTTAAAGCAAGCATACAATTTTTTAATAAAAGTACATGGGAGTGTAGCCGAAGGTGTGTTGTTTTGAACCTCTCCATTTTGTTTCCTTTTAACCCTGGTAATCTACCGGGAGCAGGTTTCACAGCATTCGCTAACTTCTAACAGAATAAATAAAGCCTTCACGCAAGTAAATGCTCGCAGCCACATATTCAATTCATGACACATCCACACGATCGTCGATGTTATTTCTCAGTGCACGTAATTATTGATGCACATCACCCCTCCACGCAAGTCATACCTATGTCGCAATATGAAGTAAAAGATCGCTCATGTAAAGAATATCCTCTGATTACGGATCCTGTCGTCTAAATTATTTTGCCGTGACATACTCTCATGAATCCATCGGCGTAGCGGACTGCCAGCTTCTTGAAATTCAATGCTGAATTATCATCGCTACATACACGAAATGAAAACTGCCTAGTGTGCAAGAACGGACAACTACTTCTTCCTGCATGACGTGAAGTGCATTCCCCGAATTGAGCGAAGAATAGCAAAAAAACAAGAAACGGGCAAGGCGACAAGCGATGTTGAAAGCAGAAGAAAACAGCGTATTGAACCAGACCACCGTGTAGCCCTTTTCATGATGGCCTCCATCACTGGAGCACTTTTCATCATTGCAAAGAGCAAAACACCGACGCCAGAATAAGAACGCAGAGTAGCGAAAAATTTATTGCGCGTTCCTTGTTGGTTGAATTACCCAAGCGTGGCTTAGAGACTGTGCAAACGACAAGCCTACACGGCAGCTCTAAGCAAGCGGCCGCGTTTTCTTTGAGTGCCACAACATTTTTATTTATAAGCAGCGAGTTATCGCAATATTTTCCTGTCAGATTCTGCACAAGAAACGCGACACCAGACGTACGTCTCTTGCGTCACCTAAGCTCCTGTTAACGTCCGTTCAGTGCTCTTTGGAAATCGCCGTTGACAGGGAAGACTTGTCTCAAGGCGAACATTTCATCAATTTTCGTATGAGGGACTGCGCTTCATCAATCTTCGAATAACAGCGCAGAAAACCACAGTGCGCCATTAAAAAGTGAGTGAAATATGATACAGCAAGAATAGCACAGAAGCAAAAGAAAACAGGGGACCGCTGGTGTCTATCCTTCCCCCTATCTCAGTTTCCAAGTTTACTTATTATCGTGCATGCGCTCAGGTTCCCGAACTTTCAATCCTGTGAAAAGTAGAAATGTCGCATCATTAAGTATGCAGCGCTGTATTCTTATGGAACAAAGAGGTTGCCACTCACCTGATTAAAGCAGCGTGGGGAAAAAAATTCGGGAACACGTACAGATTAATCACAAGGACAAGCTCACATACATTAATAGCTTCTAGTGGTTGGCAACCACCAAATACATACATGTAGTAGTTCTTCACGGTTGTTGCTATAAACTACACTCACGAGATCACGTATGTAATAATCGAGATCTAGACCAAATCGATGTTTTTTCTTCAGTGGAAGAAAATTCTTATTTACAAATTCTAATTTTTATTCTTATTCTACAGTCATGAAGATGCAAAATAATATTTTTGAACTTCTTCACATGCCAAGCCTTCTACATAAGTTATTTGAATTGGCATTATTATAACTCCCACCTTTTCAAGTGGATGCTACTTCGGGAAACTACTCGAATTCCCAGCCGCCCGGTTAGCTGAGACGCTTCACTGAAAACCCACTATCTGAGATGATGAGGTTTCATCTAATTCGAAGACGAAGTTTCTCCACCTCTTTTACTTTCACTCTGTTGATTTTGGACTTCATTTCAAAGGAACTTCTACCCCGCTTTATTTGTAACAGACTAGAAACTCGTGCGATGCAATTTTCAACAAAGTTTTTATTTTAACTAGAAGCGCTCATAAGCGTAAACGTAAAAGTAAACGCTGACACATACGCGCGAATGGAAGAGGCCTGAAGCCCATTACAAAAGTGCGAACGCGCACTTCTCTGGAAACCAAACATTTATGCGTGTGCTGAAGATTGGAAGGAAATGTGGAAAGAAGAAATGCTGCAAACTAGAAAACTGAGAAAGGGCAAATCTTTTTCAGTAAGTGGCAAAGCTAAACGCGTGGTGCTGAACTTGGCATAGGGTTGTAATCTTACATGTTACAAGTACCGGATGTCAGATTAGACACTTCAACACCAGCACTTCCTGAGCACCGTATTCTTTTGATTAATGTCAATCTCTGTTGTTAACAATGAAACTTCTTCAATGACACAATATTCTAAAACTCTACGGGACTCAGTTGCTACTTAATACTTTTTATTTTTACTCTTTTATTTTTACTCTAGTCTTAAACGGCCTGGAACGAAATAATGATGCGAAAAGCAAGCTCTGTGGAATATGCAAGAGATTTGATAATGAAAGATTGCCTTGTAGATTGCCAACTAAATTGGGGTGCACTGATAATTGTTCCATTTCCTCCGTGCTATATGGTAGCATCCAAAACCACAATAGAACTATACAGCATTACCTACGAAAGCCTTATTTGCCATTTAAATCTGTTGTACCTCAAAAAAAGAATCTTTCGCAACAACTCCACCACAATTCAGCGTCATTCCTACCATTTATTGCAGAGAAGCATTGAAAATTGTCCGAGAACGCAGGGACTAGTGAAACTACCTTGCGTGCAACCGTAGTAGACAGAACTCTTTCTTTCAGTTCAAACTCTTTGAAACTCTTCCAGAGGTTTTCATATAGCAGTTGCATATGTATGGTAACGTGTAGCGCGTACAGTAAGGAACGCAAAAAACGAAGAAACATGACAAAGGGCTGCATTCAAGTCGCACTTACAATTTTGTAACGCATGCACGGATAAGGCTACCATGATTGAAAAACGTGCGCACCATAACCGCCCTGCTAACCAAATCATCATGACCCCCTCCCCTCCGTCCGTATGTGGAGTGAACTCTCACAATCAAATTCGCTGTTGTAAAAATTTACAGATAGCTCACGCACGCATGGTAAGGCTCATCTCCTTAAAAATGGTGTTTCTAACAACACCTGGGGACTACAAATCCTCGGCCAAACTTCCAACACAGGGCCGACGAAGCAGTTTGCTAAGCAACTCACTGTCCAAGGGGACAATATGTGGCGCCGACCATGAGTTGATCTCAGAGTGTCAACTATCTTTGGCCTTTCTATATAGACTATGTGTATATTTCACAAAGTGTGCTTGTACGACCAACAATATCAGATGAAATACTGATAACTGCATTATAATTATCTACATTATAATATTAAAGTAGTGACGGAGATCGGAGCCTGTTCCAGTATGACAGTCATTGTAGCTTCTGCAAGCACTCAATAATATATCAGCGAGTCTCGCTGATATAAATCCTGCAGTGCAGTAACAAAGTCAGATACAGCGAGCATATTCCCCAGACTTTGTGTGTTTCGTTTCGCCAATATGGGTTATTACTTTTTTAGGAACACTTACCAAGGAAGAAAGAACTCAAATGCGACGAGAAGCGTACTAGGTGTGTCCCTTAAATGCGCTTTTTGTGCTGTCTATAGGAATCTCTATACATTGTCAAATGTTCTTGTTCAGCACACAGCTTGTTGTCTAAACCTGCGAAAGCCTCAAAAAGCACGAGTGTTGATTAATGACCCAAAGGACCAACCATGTAGACGCATAAAGCTGTTGTGCAGAAAATTAAAATACCAACTGGAGTTAGGCTGGTCATTTATTGCGTAGGTATGTAACCGGTGACATATTCAAGTAACAGAATGGGTGCCAAGAAAAGGGTAGAATACCCGAGAACAGCAAAGAATTAAGTGATATGATCAAATTGGAAAATTTGGAAGCTCCACTTGGAAACAGCTAGTGGAAGATAGGTTTAATCAGACATCGCCAAGGTTGGCGTTCGTGTTGCCAGTGGATACAAAAACAGGCTGGAGATGATGAAAATGAGCATACTAAAAAACAGCCGAAATGCAACTGCCGGCGAATTACTACGTTATTTATTGACGAATATGGTAAAGAATGCTCTAGTGATGCAGATATTAACATGTGTATATGATAAGACATTTTTATTTCTATAGTTCACAGGCGTGGACTAATTGTGATTTGGCTCTCATGGTAGCTTCGGCCAGGGTGCTCATCGCGCATAGATTTTTTATAAGTTGTAAGTGTTACGCTAATGAAGACCAACAACGCTGATATTTACAGGGAAATGAAGTCGAACTATTCTCCAGTGGTCGAAGGCATGCTCCTTGACGTCTCATTTCAGCAGGGGTACGCGTGTTCGCCAATGCGGTAGCTGCCTCGTCGAAGACGAGCTGTCTCGTCAGAACGTCGGCTCCAGAGACACTCATTGTCGAACGACTGCCCATAAGTCTCAAGACAGTAACGTGAAAGTAGCACTTCTTCTTTCGTCCCTGTTGTGCGGTCCTATTCCCATCATAATCAGAAGAATAAAAATAGGCTGGGGTGTGTTAGGAAGGCATTCTCAGATCATGAACAGCAAGTTGCCATTATCCCTCAAGAGAAAAGTGTGTAACAGCTGTGTCTTACCAGTGCTCAACTACGGGGCAGAATCCTGGAGGCTTACAAAAAGGGTTCTACTTAAATTGAGGACGACGCAACGAGCTATGGAAAGAAGAATTGTGGGTGTAACGTTAAGGGGGGGGGGGATAAAAAGAGAGCAGACTGGGTGAGGGAACAAACGCGAGTTAATGACATCTTAGTTCAAATCTAGAAAAATTAATGGGCATGGGCAGGGCGTGTAATGAGGAGCGAAGATGACCGATGGCCGTTAAGGGTTACGGACTGGATTCCCACAGAAGGGAAGCGCAGCAGGGGGCGGCAGAAAGTTAGATGGACGCATGAGATTAAGAAGTTTGCAGGGACAACATGGCCACAATTAGCACATGACTGGGTTGTTGGAGGAGTATGGGAGAGGCCTTTGCCCTGCAGTGGGTGCAGCCAGGCTGATGATGATGATGGTTTTCGCTCAATCTGGTCTCACATATGTAACAAAGCTTCGGCGACATGTAAGTCAAAATGCATCGCTCCAGTGCGCGCTCGTCAGCGCGAGCTCATTTGCAATTGAAAAACTATTCTCTGCATCTTCCTTTCTCTACGTGTGCAGCAACAGGACCCCAGTCGCATAGGTGTCCCGTTCACTCTTGTGAGCGCATCTGCTGCAGCATTATGCGTGCTTTGCTTCTCACGCACCAAGGAGTTGTGGTTCCTAGGCATGCCTCACTCACATTCTATTGTAATCGAATATGTTCAAGAGTGTCGCAAAGTAAAAAAGAGGGATGAGAAAAGAAAACAGCAGCGTAGGCGTTTCCCAAATGTCAGCACAAGCGTGCTCTGGAATGTGGAGCTGGCGTATGCCTTGCCTTGGGCTTCTACAGACGAGTGCACCGCGAATTTCGGCGCACTGCTTGACAGTGGCTGACCTTCGGAGAGCAGTAGTCTCGGTATGCAGAGGAAAAATGACAGCGAGAAAAAAACCAAGAGACGGAATATCAACTAGGAGCAAAAATAGAAATAAAAACGACCAAGTTTGGAAGAGGAATGAAGAATGTATCAGACTACGTGGCGCATTCCTTTACTTTATATTTCCTTTACGTTCCGTCAAATGGGGCCTTGAACGTCGGAAGCCCATTTTTTGAAGTCTGACTTTTCATTATCGAGTTGCGACGTTTTCTATCTCTTTTTTGGAGGCAAAGTCTGGGCGAGGGCCATGGAGATATTGCAGCTAAATCGTATCGTTAAGACGTATCGTGAGCCGAGGAAAGAACCTGAACGAGGGTGGCATGTCTTCCTTTCATTTGAAGTCATTCTGGGCTATTCGTGCAGAAATCACTTTGTGCCATTTCACGCAGAGAACCCATAATATGTACACTAATAAAGGGAGGCAAAGGTAAGTAACAAGTTCGCCATTAACAACGAGTAATCAAGCGTGCTCCCAAAGAAAGCATTGCGTGTTCACTGTATGAAAACACAGTTGTTTAAGTAGACTTTTCCCGGCAACATCGGCTGCCAACTATCTTCCGTAAAACATAAAAAGGTCACTAGTTTCAATCCACAAGCACTGAAATAATATGTCGCATAATTTAGAGCATTATTATTTGAAAAATATAGACGTAGAAAATTTCATCCCGTACCATCACTATAACAGACCATCATATATACAGTAATGAACCGTAAAAAGACACTTGCTTCCGTTTTTATTTCATGGCGCCACAATAACATTGCCGTTATATCTGCAAAGATTGCGGAAATTTTGCTGTACATGCTCGAGCGGTGCTTTTGCATAAAAATAACCTGCTACACCTCATATTTATCTTTGTTACGGTATCCCGTTCACTTAAAAAAATGTTTTATATTATAGTTCCATCGTTGTCAATCTGGTTGTTATATTACAGCTCATAGCGTAATCTTCGGATGGGATACGTCTCATCTGAAGCTAGAAAAATTGGCTACACTGCGAAAAAGATGGCTGGCGATAAAGCTAAAGGAACAGCGGATGCTCACACACAAGTACATAAGCCCTTTTTGTGAAGTATATTAGAAGATACTGTAGTGCACAAATAATTGGAGGAAGCAGTCTAAACAAATAAATGAGGCAAGTCCATAGAAAAAATATTAAGCATGTGTAATTGCCTAGTGTTAGACCGGGGTGTACCAATTGGAAACTCCAGAATCTGTCTTTGGCTGGCAACACTGCTCAAGTACACAAAGGTGGCTACGACATCCAGGCTCACCTCGGCTCTTTTGCTTGGTGTTCGTGGTGTAGAATCGTGGTGTTTTGTCGAAGCCGAAAGCGTCCTTGCTGACGATTATCTTATTTTGAGCGGTCTCAACGATTTCAGCGACGAAACCGCGGAAGTGTATACGCTGTGCGTCCAAACGCCCATAGTTGTCTATCGAGTCGCATCAACATTTTTAAGGCGAGATGCTACTAAAAAATATATTTATTTGTACTAAAGATCTGAAAATTATGCCATTCATAGATTTTCTTTATGTAGATATCAAATATGTTAGTTTTTGCGTATCTGCTTTATATTTTAGTTATGTCCTACAAAACTGCAAGATATAGCGATCTTAGGAGGCGTGTCCTTGTGTATTAAATTTTCGCAGGAAATCATCGTGTTGTAGCATATTCAGCTCTTTGCAGACTGCGAAGTCCCGATATTTATCCAAACTGCATGTATAATTAGTGGAACTATGAAAAAATATTAGTGCACTTAAACTAATTTTTTTCACAATCCCACGAGAATGACCTTGTGAACTTATAACCTTCCTATAGTAACGAAATTTGCCATACAGACATTTAAAGGTATGTAGAATGCTGATATATACTTGGAATTGCAGTATGTGTTGGCAGTAGTTGCGAAAGCACGAGGTTATATTTCATGGGATTGTGAAAAAAATATTTAAAGTGCCCTAATTTTTTGCATGGTTCCAGCAATCGTACATGCTGTTTGCGGTCTACAACGAGCTAAATAAGCTACCGCAAGATGCTTTTTGTTATACCTTTAAACACAAGAATGTGCCTCCAAAGACTACTACATTTTGCACTTATGTAGTACATAAATGAAGAAACATAGCAGCTACAGAAAAGACTAATGATATGTTTTGAATCTACATTAGGAACTGGATGAATGGCAGTATTTTCATATCATGAAAATAAGGTATCAGGTATGGAGTGGTCGACCTCGTCCTTAAAGGAAAATAGCAACATATCTGAGTGTCTTCATTTTCTACACATCTTGCATTTTCATCACCTAACTCAAGTCGTGGGCGAACCAACACGGGGTGAACAAATACTTGATATTATTTTAACAAATCATCCAGTTCTTGCTGCGACACATGTACTAGAATTATTAGGTGATCGCAGGGTGGTGGATTGAAACCTGCCGAAAAATTTACAGCGAAAAAATGCATCCTCAACTACGCACGTACCGACATTGGCAGAAGGATGGGTATGTTAGCCTCATTTACAGCCGACTTTGCAAACAATTTTTAAAACAGAACGGTAGATGATAACTGGAGCTTGTTCTGCGATAAACTCAAAGAAGTTGAAACTACATGTATACCAAAAATGACTATCAGCTCAAGGCAGAGCGATCCGTGGTTTAACCGCGAAGTGAAGAAGTGCGTAAACAAGAAAAAAAAAGCGTTCGGAAAACCTGCCTGAACAAATGCTCCAGAAGACTGGCAAAATCACAAAACCATAGCGCGCCATACAGAAACTACAATTCTCGAAGCTAAAGACAAGTTTCTTAAATTGCATCCTTTCCAACAGGATAAAAACTGATCAGAAAAAGTTTTGGCAAGTAGTTAGTCCAATACTATATCACACTGCTCCCTGACTAATTTCCGAAAGCGGAAATTAATAACACAAGAGATAGCTCAGAGCTATTTAGCAAATGCTTCTCTGCAGTTTTTACTAACGAATTGCCCGCTTGATAACACTCACATACTTGAACAACCATCTATTCAATTCCCTTTTTAATCTATCATAATATGGGAACATGGTGTATATCGTGCAATTCACAGGCTTCCTCATAAAACCAGCTCAGGTCCTGACGGTATAAGTGCTCAGTTTCTAAAATTAACCTCGCACTGCTCTTCAGTTCTGTTATCTCTAATACTTAAGCAATCACTCGATACGGGGTGCCTAACGGAAGATTGGAAATCAGCATTAGTAATACCGGTATTTAAATCTGGTGACACAGCAGACCCTAATAATTACAGACCTATATCACTGACATCTATTTGCTGCAAATTACTGGAACACATCCTATACTCTCACAGTATTGCCTATCTTAACGATAATAACCTGTTCCTCAGTAACCTACATGGCTTTAGCAAAAATCGCTCATGTCAGACGCAACTGTATGAACTTATAACAGACATTCACATTTCTTTGCACAGATTGATTAGTACAGATGCCATTCTTATTGATTTTTCTAAAGCTTTCGACTGGGTACCTCATATTCGACTAAAACTGAAAGTTAAAAACCTACAGCTTGACTACAACACGACGCGATGGAATGAGGAGTTCCTACTGAACAGATTTCAAGTAATCAGCCTAAACAACTGCTTTTGTATAACCGCACTCACGTCAATTAGGGGGTTCCTCAAGGATCCGTCCTTTGTCCACTGCTATGTTTAATATACATCAATGACATCGCAACTAATATTACCTCACAAATACGTCTCTTCGCAGATGGCTGCGTCATATAAATGAAATAAGCTGCTCTGCCGACAGCTCTGTGCTACAGTCTGATTTAGCAAAACTAACCGACTGGTGTGACACATGGTAGATGGAAATTAACTTAACTAAAACTAAACACGTAAAATTTGCTTCGATAATTCGACCCTCCTCTGACCAGTATACAATACGCGGTATTAGATACGCCACTCAGTATCTTTAGTCAAGTACTTGGGTGTCCTGTTTACCTCCAAGTGAAGCTGGAATGTTCACATTGAACACATCACCACAATAGCATGTAAAAAACCTGGTTACCTGAAACGGCACTTACACCTTGCGAACACAAGATACCAGACTTCGCGCATGCAGTTCTCTTATTAGGCCATCTTTAGAATATGAATCCATAATTTGGCACCTCCATCCCTCTAATCTCACGAATCTACCCTAATCAGTTCAAAATAAAGCTGCGCGGTTCATCTTAACTTCATATTCTCGATATCAAAGTGTGTCCGCCTAAAAGAAATTAGTTAATCTCCCTTCACTTCACATGCGTAGGAAATTATCTCGGCTGTCCTTCTTGCATAGCCTTTACCACAGCAACATTGCATTCGCTCGAGCCCATAGTCTTCCCGCTCCCCATATCTCGACCCGCACAGACTATGTTCATAAAGTAAAGCCTATATTTGCCAGGAGTAACACTTATCAAAATTCGCCTCTAGTTTTATTTATTGCCGAATGGAACTCGCTACCTTAAACATTGTCTTGCTTACAGAATCATCATCATTTCATGCAGCACTGCTAACCTGTTTAGAGGGAATCAACCTTTCCGAACCCACATTTGCTTGAATATTTACTTAAACAGTGCTTTAATGTGCTTGGCATTGTATAACATTCATTCAGTTCCATCTGATATGTATCTGTGTATGTTGTTTACCTAAATTATCATTCGATTGTATCCTTGAACTCGTGTTCTCATGGGTGCTGATTGCCTACATCGCAATTTAGGTTCTTATGCGTTTTTCACGCTACCAAATGTTGTATAAACTCCGTTTTTCTTTTCTTTCTTTCCTTCTTTTTTATTTTGTGTGTTTCTGCTAGATGTATATATAGATAATCTTTTTTTTATGGCTCCTAATGCCTTCATATATTTGCATGGTACACATTCCACTTACGCTTGAACTGTTTAGCCCCCCCCCCCCCCCATGTTGTGCCGGGACCTTAGGGACTCAAGTAAATAAATAAATAAATTAATTAATTAATTACTTGAGTAATTTCTGGTACGAATAATACAAAAAGTTTGTTTTCTTCGAATAGCATCTCCTCTTAAGGACAAAGAACATTGCAAGCGAGCCACAGGTAAAAAAAAACAGGGAGGGTGGGGGGGGGGGGGGGGGGAGTATTTGTGCGTAGCGATGCTCCGAGAGTTGCAAGGCCTTGTTCACGGCGTCGCTCCATGGCTACTGGTGCGATACCTGACTGTTTTTGACCTTCATATAAGCAACTGCGCATTGCAACGCATGTAGCAGTATCCCATAGCATCTCACAATAAATAGGCAGTAACATATGTAGTGCCTTCAGAAGCTAAATATGGATATTGTGCACTAATAGAACGATGATAAATATTTAAGTTACCTAGTCAGCGTGTCTTGAGACAAAAGCAAATGCGAGTTACGTTTGTGAGACGGGTGCGCCTTCCTCTTTATATTTAGCTGACACGTGTGATGAGCTTGTCAGCGTCTGATGAGTGGCGCGTGTTCGTGCTCGCAGTACGCACCGTTCGAGGTAGGGTCCAGGCTAGTGATCGCAGCAGACACAGGCCGCTCGTAGATATTCTCAAATGTCGGTGAAAGGCGAGAACTAAATAACAAACAATCGGACCAATTTGTGTTCGTTCCGACACGTTTCCGCAATTTAGAACAGGTTTTCTTTTGAGCAATGTCAGTTGTATTAGTGCAACTGCATAACTTGGAAACTAATCGAACTAGTCGTAATAGAATTTAGCTGTGTGCACAGACTCGGGAAAGCGAACTAGCAGTGATGTGGCCAGGTCGAATGCTCCAAACCTGGAAAGAGCGCTGTTTGCAGTTGCTCCTAAATTTCTTGCGTAGGTTTAAACTGAAAATTCAGTGCGCTGAACGAGAAAACAGCATCTTCTGTTCACACCGCTAAACTAAAGTATGGTACCGAAACGATAGGTCGCCTTGCGGCATAACATGTGTCAGGTCAACTTGAGCTCTTCCGAGCTGGATATCGATCCAGCTTCCGTTGCCTGCGGACAAAAGCACATTAGCAAGGATATCACGGCTGCTTAAGGCGCTTATGGCGCTAATGCAAGGGCGGACAACCAAACTAACGAAACCAAATGAAGCGTAAGCGTGCATCACTAATTTATTAAAGCGCCTGCCTAAAGAAGTCACACTTCGCGATTTGAAACGACAGCAATATATTTAAAGCATATAAAAAGAAAGCAATGGCCTACACACGGGGATTAAACAAGTCCTCCCGAGTAAATAGTTTAGAACCAACGAGTATAGTATTTCAGTCACCTCTTAATGCTTATGGTACTTATCCATGTCGCTCTCTGACGCGCGTCGTCTGCTTCTTTAGGAAAACGATGAAAACTTACATTGCTGCCTTTCCAGCGCGATGACACACATAATGGTACGCATCGAAATTCTTTCAAGAACGTTTTTTTTTATAGCGAACATTTTTTTCTCTCTTCCTTCGGCTTTTACGCTGCTGCTGCTTCCTTGCACGCCACATTGGGGAGTCGTTCAGAGCATGTATATACATGGCAAGAGCGAGGCAGAGTATAGGTGACGCTAGAAACTCGTTTGAACCTTTGCACCGCTAGGAATGTGCACAATGCCCGCTGGAGCTCTGTGGGTGTCGCCACAATATCCTCTTGCCGGCTGTAATTATCCGTGAACCCCCGCAAAAGCATTGCAGAAACGGCAGGGCGTACCTTTCTACTGACGTGCAACCGTCCAGAAGGGGAGTATAAAAATGGTAGATAGAAGGGGAAAGAGGACGCAGATAATGGGTAGAACGCTTGGCAGTCTTTCCTCGCCACTCGCGTACATTGGGGAAGGAGGGAGAGGGCAAAGTCGACGTGAGAAGGCGACGTGAAGTGGACATCTGACGCATGCCGTGCAGACTCAAAGCCGCATTAATGCATCCTAGCGTCTAGGCGACATAGTAGCAGTGTAGAGTCTGGAACACTGACGAGCGACGTTCGCATCAGCAAAAATGGTGATGGAAACAGTACTGAATAATTGGCAAGGTAAAAAGGAACTGGTTTATTGCACCAAGCAGTTTGCTGACATTTTTGAGGCAAAAAGGCATTTCAGACTTTATTTTGAATATTGGGGGTGATGACTTACGGAGTCGCCATATGTCGGAAGCGCCTCCCTTGCGTAGGGATCAAGTGGCGTGCTTCTCATAGGCTTGGCTTACGGCGCTCAATAAAAACCACACGCGCCAGCCCTCCTGGACATTTCTGTAAGTACTCTCTAAATGAGGGAAGTTTCTTACTGTCGAAATAATAATCTTGCACAGACTGAAAGCAAAGAATCGTTTACAGACGTTATCTCTTTACCGAATAGGTACAGTGAACGCCACTGCCCGCGGTTATCGCGATGGAGTCTCCCGAACTTGCTCCCCGCGTGAAAGGTACGCAAACGCTGAGAGCAAACTATGTGAAATATGTTCTTATAGCGGGCTGTCTGCATAACCAAATTGAGCAATACAGAATGAAGCCTCAATGCAGCGACCGACTGCTCGTCTGCATGGATGTCCGTGCACGATGTTTCGCTTTCTCTGCGAGCGCGCTTTCGCTGGGAATGCCTTTTCGCACCGTGCCGTGAGCTTTAGGCCACAGAATATGAGCATTTGCACTACAAAAGCGACTATTGTTGCGTGGACGCCATCAGAGCGGTTCAAAAATAATTTCGTTAGGAGGCTTCGACATACGGCCACTGTGATGTGCCGTCGCGACGATTCCATTTTTTTTTCTTTTACATTCTTGAACGTTTCAATTTTATTTCTCAAGTTGCGTCGCACTGTATGTCTATCGGTATTATCAGCGTACGATGTCCCGCTGCTTCTTTTTTCGTAATGCAGTGCGTTAATTCATAACACAGACATGGCCATATGCCATGCTTTTCTTCAATGTGCTTCTTATCGCTTTCTTTCCATTCCAGTGAACTTGCCAGTGTCTAGAACCAACAAGTTAATAGACCAAACCGTCATGACATTACCCGGGCAGCGAGCACGGGCGAGCGTCTCAGTGCGCGTTTTCTGCTACTCACCGAACATCGCGCAGTCCCCTTGCCGTAGCAGAAATCTTCCTCGCGTCTGTGCTTGCTGCATACCCGAGTTGTAGCCGATGGCTGTTTGCCAGTTCTAAGTTTCGCTAGCCAAGCTCAAAGGGAAGCTGAAAGGTTTTCCAGAAAAAATGAGTGAACATCTGTACATAATGGTTTTCAACCCTCCGAATTCGAATATCGTATCGGAATTGAGCGAAAGAAAGCGCAACTATATTTTATTTCGACGAAAAGTGCAGCAGCGGACACGCTCAGCTCGCGCGTCTCATTTGCGCCTGTGATTGGTCGGGCGCCTCGTGACGTCAACACTAGTAACCGACCGCTGCCGCTACACATGAAGCGCGGTGCCAGGTAGTTTGGTGCTGTTTTTCTGAGACGGTAATGGAAAATTTAGAGAGACTGCGTTTTTCTGAGGAGTTCGGCGTTACTCCCTACATGTACGAGCCGACTGCGAAGAGCTGGCCTCTCGAAGAAGCAAACGGTGCTGGTGCGAGCAGTGCTTTCGACGCGAACGAAAGCAAAGTTTTGGGATCTCCTCATGTTGGAAATGCTCTTTGGTGAGTATGTTTTTTGCAAAGCGATCTAGTGATCTCGCCGATCTTTCGCCGATCTAGTGAGCTCGTTTCCGGTCAAACAACTGTAGTGTTGTGTTCCTGCACGCCTCCTCGTGGAACGTAAGCGGGGATGCGATCGTCGGCATTTGTGCACTGTCCAAAGCTGTCGGCAATCTACAAAGACGGTTTAAACGCGTGAAAAGCTTCCCGGTTCATGCAGTACGTGTAGTGAGTGACCTTCATCTGTTGGCTACCACGTTGACTACCACTCACGTTGATTACCACTCACGTTGACTACCACGCACGTTGACTACCACTCTACATACACGCAGACGCACCAACAAAGGAATGCAGGGTCGATCGAAGCAGATTACGATGGCACGCACGCAGAAACAAGCGCGGTCAGGCACGGTCGCGGACGCTGGGAAGGAACGAAACGCTAGAGTTGACGTCACAACACCGCGGTTTCCGGTCTCCGCTCGCATCGTCTGCGTCAGCAGCAGCGCGCGGCATTCGACAGGGGGCGGAGCTACAGCGCAATTTCAACCGACGATTACGTCGCTCCTAATTGAAAAAAGACCCCCAAATTTTACCTACATGGTTTATTAGGTTCCCGCATCCGTATATGAGCGTCTTATTGAATTCGACAGACTCTTCAGCTTCCCTTTAATGCAGTTTCTTGTCCTGCGGCTACGTGTGAACAAGGCTGACACCGCTCTCTGTTGCGCACGTCCGGCACTGCGGCACCGAGCAGTAGCCCACTATGCTGCACGCCTCCAAAGCCAGCCACTACCTATTATAGTGCTTTAAAATGTGGGCAAGCAGGCACCCAAGGCGGGGTAGCCTCTGCACTTAATCAGAACCAGAGCACAGGTGGGACTTTAAACTTTCGTTGACAGGTCACTTCGGCGCTTCTGAAGCAGCCAACGCGGCCGCTGTGTCCGCGTTATCCCTCATGTTACGACATGCCGATGGTGGCGGCAGCTCTTACAGTAGTGGAGCTCGCCCCCATTTGGTAAAAATTCACGCCGATGAATGGATGAATGCTTAAGCTGAGCAGAAAAAGAATCAGAGCCAGAGCATGAATTCATGAGGATAAAGGTATTTTTGTGCAGTGCATTCTTACTACATCACCGTTCATATTTTGACACTCAAAGAAAGCTGCTACAGATAGAAAAGAAAGCGTCATAATAAAATGCCCTAGCCTGCTTCTATAATACACAGACGGAAGCATCATTCCATATCGCGGTTTGTGCATATGGGTGAGCAAGGTGGTCCTCTGCAATATCATTGAGGTGTTGACGGGGCCAACGTTTAGCACCGTGAGGAAAAATACCAAATTCATATTTAACGACCGGAACAGAGGTGTTTAGTAAATAAGTCGCATCTGTAAAACATTTCATGCGTATAAGAGTTTTTGTACAAAAACAACTTGAGGGTAATGTAAGTGAGACTACTGGCAGTTAAAAAATAAGGCCGGCTCAATAATGGAAACATATTGTGACCTCCTGTGTGGGGAGACATAAATTTTTAAAAACATTGTCTGCTGGAATATGAAACAGCGTGAGAAGAGATGGAAGGCCTCCTTCTTGATATAAGATATCGGTTGCGGCAAATTTAACAAGCCGAAGACATAAACGTAATACCTCTCATTCCATCAGAACCAGAGGGAGAATTTTGTAAGATGGTCCACCAGAAAACAAAACGCTGCCGAACTCTATTATCGGCGGAACATACATGTAATCAGCCATAACGAGGACACGCTGGTGCAATCCGGGTTGACGTTTGCTAAGTCTAGGCAGCGTACCTACGGCGCGTGATCCCATTGATATACTGTGCTTTATATGCGGACTCGAAGTAAGCATTTCGGTTTATATAAAAGACACCAAATTTCTAGTTGAATTCATTTTACGGGATACTCTATTGCCACTAAAGCATCGAAATTTACAGAGGAATGCATTTCCGGGCTACTCATACACCACTGCAGAGTTTGGCACAATGTGTGGACATCTACCTATGCAGCAAAACAAGTTTAAAAATTTCATGTGATCCACGTACGCATCGTGTTGAAAGGGGACAGTACAGTACATCCTTAAACGACAATGGCGATATGGCCGATCCTTGTCGGATACTTCTTGATTGCTTATACGTTAATGAAGGCAATCCGCATTGGGAGCACTAAAAGTTCCTGCTTTTTAGAAATGCATAAAACCATGTCACAGAATACTTTCTAAAGCGCATTCCAGAGACCCTTCTAAAGTACATTTATTGCACTGACATATTCTACACTGTGATAAGGTTTGCTGATGCCTAAAGTGACTAAAACAGCAAATTTTTTTCTGGCATCAAGAAAGCTCTGTTCGAATTTTAGGTCAGCATGGACACACCAAATGGAGTCCTCAATTCCAAATCTAATTTCGCATGGCCTCAAAATTATGTTGGATATCAACCAATTGTCTATGCTGCCGTGTAAGAACCTTTGGTGAGTTTGGTCGGTTAGATGAAAGAGATATTCGCCTACAGTCTTATCTAAGGCGTAACCAGCGCCCTGATTTCTTAAAAGCTGAGTTACTCTTTGCGGATCTTGTCATGCAAGATCACACGCTTAAACATGCCCGTCTTCATGCTTTCCCCCTGGACGGGCTGGGCTGGGCTGCGCCCCTCCCCCAAAGATTTGCGCCAGACTCTGGGGCTACTCTTGGTGCGCCACGAAGACCACACCCAGGAAGCCATTGCACCCGTCGCCCGTGCGCCACCATTCAGTGCCATGTCCATAAGCGGGGACTACTAGGACTAGATCGTCATGCAATATAGTGTTATTCCTTCCTTCCCCAGGGGTTCAGGAATTTCTGCTAAAATGGTTTACTTTGGTAAGCAATGCGTGAGGCGATACCTTAGATAATGTTTTTGTTTTTGCCACAGAAATGCCATCAGGACCCAGCACTAAATTGGGCAGCTGGCTTACTGCACTGGTGAGCTCAGAATCTGTGTCTGCTTCAAAGTCGTCACCATGAGTAGGTGGCGTAGCGTGACAGGACAAAATAGATTTGAAGAGATTTTCTAGACATTTAGCAACATCTTCGAGTAAGCTAGCCAGTTCGCAGAGTGGTGAAACCACAGAGTATGCGTTTCTTTGTGCCGGAATGATCTCTTTATTACTTAGGAATTCGAAGTCGAAGTGCGCACAATCAGTTGTCTTACGTGTTATTCTTATGTTATGTTATACTTATATTCTCTCCAATTACTAGGACACGTATGAAGTAGTTCTCTGTGTGATTGACCCTGAATTCTCTTCGTCGCCGACGGCGATCTGGAGGTACACTGCATCCTACATAGTGATGGTGACAAGGTGCCGTGTCACCGCTTCTCGCCTTTTGTATGTACCCTGTAGCCAATAAAGAGCGGTTAACTTGAAATAGCAATAATTAAACTCATCTATAAAAGGTTTTTTCTTTCATCCTGGTTTCTTAGGCATCAGGTCATGTCCGCCAGTAGCGGACGCATGAACTCGACGACTGTGATGGGCGTAACATCGGCTGAACGCGATTGTCATCGGCTCAACATGTGTGTGCGGCCGACTGAAGTTCGTGCTGCCAGCACCATTACACCACTTGATTCCCTTCACTTGCATGTCCACACGAGACCTAACTTTTCGCGACAGCAACTTCTTGCGCTAAACACTACCTCGATCGCGACCCCCGACTCCTCGACGCCGTCGTGGGCTATTCATTTCCAGCAGTCTCTGCGTGCATCACCATTGACGTCGTAACACTATGTGGTCAGCAAGCATCATTCCATTATCTCTGGCACATTTTCGCTTAGTGTTAAACTTTTCAAAATCGTCTTAAAACCGTCAATACGGTGATAATCAGGCAATGAATAATTGTACTGGTAAAGTCCAAATTAGATAATATATTCGAGTGGTCTCGCGCTTTGTAGCAGACAAAGGAACCGAATTAAGCGTATTTCGTAATTACTCACATTCACACTAAATCAAACTGCCTGTTCTTGTTATTCGCTCCGCTAAAACAACGCAAGATCACTATCGGTTGAAGCTTTGGGAGTGATGCCTTTTACCAAAATTATTACCTGGTGTACTTTTACCCAGTAAACATAAATTATTACGACCTTCCACACTCTTCCATCGACGACGACGTGGATTCCCAGGTTACTTTTTGTGCAGTGTTTGCCGCATAATCAGCAGGAGTGTAGCCAGAAGTTCAATCTTTGTGCTGACTCATTTCACGTTGCCCAGACCTTAAACTTGCCAGCAGTTCACGAGCTCACGCTTGGAAAATAATAGAAACGAGCACAGGCAACAGCTGCACCTCTTTTAAATCTGAGGAACGCTTTTACGGTTTCCCGCGACAAACTTGCTGGCAATTTATTTAACGAGCAAACAGATCCACTTAGCAAAACGAGCTTTCAGTATTCTGCAGAACACGTCGAGAGACAAGCACTCTTTGTTAGCAAGAATTTTTGCAACATTATTGGTGATTTCGGCAGCTGTTAATGTTTCGAACTTTGCCACATTTCCTAACACGGCGCCTCTATAAAACAAATTTAGTGCGCTAGAAACGACTCCAGGTGTTCTATAAGGAGCGCGGTCTCCAGTTCGCCACACTGCAATTAGGGTAATCAGCGTGGAAGCATCAGCGTGAATGTTTCCTTATTTTTCCGTTCTTTTTGATATGCTAGGCATCGTAAGCAGTAGTACCGTTTAGATATCTTGAAATGAGAAAGCGTAAACGTCACGGCCGCGGCAGCCCAGTCTTTTTTTTTTTCTTAATTGCCTGGCGTGTTAGAGATCTTTCGAGCTCAATATAACAAAAACAAAATGAGTGCTAGCCCAATGGTTATCACTGGGCTATCACTGGGATATTCCTGACAGATAGCCCTGACAATGATATCCAGTGATAACCCGGCCATGAGTTCGATCCCGGCCACGGAAGCCGCATTTCAATGTGAGTGAAATGCAAAGAAAATGCTCGTGTAATTAGATTTAGGTGCTCGTCAAGACAAGCCGCTCCTCAATATTATTCGCAGTCACACGCTGCAGCGTGTCTTATATTGTGGTTTTCCCACGTAGAAGTCCAAAATATATTTTAAAGCTTTTAATGATACATTTCATACCTTTCGGGGTCCAAGGGCGCTCTGCAAATCTTTGAATTTAAAATTTGCTAACAACGCAATAGGCCAGCAAAGCAAAAAATTGGCGAACACAATGAAGCTGCTTTGCGACATCAATAAATTAGACAAAGAACATCACCATGAGCAAGTGCATATATATATATATATATATATATATATATATATATATATATATATATATATATATATATATATATATATATATATATATATATATATATATATATATATGTACCGTAAGGTGACCGAATGCCAGAGGTAATTGACTGCGACAGAAGATAAGCTACTGTCAAATATTGTAACAAGCTGAGATGTGGCTGCTACGGGAAGCTACCCTAGAGTCTTCCATTCCATTCTGTCTAAAGCTGGTTACCATGCTTGCGGCATCTACTAAGCTTTGTAATAATTTAGGGATAAGCACTATTCAAAATCTTATGTCTGGAATATACAGAATTACATTGTATTTAATGCATGAGCATTCCTTCACGCACTTTGCGGGAACCGGTATATATGCATTACGTATGTATGTTTCTATGCATGTTTCTATGCATGTTTCTATGCATGTTTCTATCTATGTATGTTTGTATCTCACTGTTTTGCGACCTACATAGGTCACTGCGCAGTTGGTGGTCGAATGGGCAACGCATTAGACTGCTACGCTGAGGCAACAAGGTTGAAAACGAACGGTGAGAACGACATGGATCACCGAGTATGTATGTGGCTATGTGTATACATATATGTGCTGCTCTTCCATGAACCTCTTGCATACCGACATAGGTCACAGTAGATACGGGAGTGGATAGGCACCGGTGTTCGAAGAAAATCTACGAGATTGGATTGGATTGGATTGGCGAAACTTTATTTATGCCGGCAGTTGGGCGCTCGCGCGCCCCGACGAGGGCCTACGTCATCCTCGAAGTTGCCGTTACTAGGCGCGGGTCTCCGCTCGCCGTTGCCGGCTCGCTGGGTCCGTGCCTTTCGAGCGCCTCGAGGACCTGCTGGACGGCCCAGAGCTGATCGTCTCGGTCGTAGCTCTTTGCGGCTGCCTCGAGCCGCGGTGGGAGTGTTCTTGATTTAGCGTCTTCTGGATATTTAATGCAGTCCCACAAGATGTGCGTGTAGTCTGCGGTCTCCCTCCGGCAGACTCTGCACATATCTGTCGGATATGTCTCGGGGTACATGCGATTCATCAGTTTCGGGCTCGGTAGCGATCCGGTCTGGAGCGGTCTCAGTACTACCGCCTCCGCTCGACTCAGTCTCGGGTGCGGGGGTGGAAGAGTCCTGCGAGCCAAGCGGTAGGCCTTCGCGATTTTCTTGTAATCCGTCATGCGGTCCTTAGTTCCGAACCACGTCGGACGGTCTGTCGCCGGGGCGCGGTTGGTTAGCGCTCGCGCCGCGGCGTGTGCCGTCTCATTATGGTTCTCATTGCGTTCCGACGCGTCGCCCGCGTGCGCCGGGAACCACTTGAGTCGTACTTTTCGTTCGTCTAGTTTTACCGCTCGCAGTACGCGCTCAGCCTCCCTGCAGATTTGCCCTTTGGCGAAGTTTCGCACCGCCTGTCTTGAGTCAGCACCGTGTGGCAGTCTGCGTCGGCGATGGCCAGGGCGATGGCTATCTCCTCCTCTTGTTCCGCTTCGGTGCTTCTCACGCTCGCTGCCGTCCTCGTGGCGCCGGTTGACGCCTCTATGACGACCGCTGCGAAGGCGTTCCGTTGGTATTCGGCCGCGTCCACGTACCGCGCGTGTTCGTCGTTGGCATGCTGGTCGATGAGAGCCTTGGCCCTCGCCGCTCTTCTTCCCTTGTTGAACTCGGGATTCATGTTCTTCGGTATGGGGTCAATTCTGGTCTAGCGTTGGACCTCTTCGGGGACAGGGAGCTTCATCTCCACCTCGTTCGAGCGTCTTATTCCCAGATCGTCCAGTGTCTTCCTCCCGGCTTTGGTCATGGACAGCCGCTCCAGTTGAGAGGTCCGTTGCGCTTCGGCTATTTCTTCGAGCGTATTGTGTAGCCCGAGTTGTAACAAGCGGGTCGTGCTTGTGGACTCGAACAGGCCCAGCGCCGTCTTGTACGCTCTTCTGATGAGCACGTTGATCTTGTTTCGTTCGTGTTGCAGCCATCTGTGGTAGGCTGCAACGTACGCGACGTGGCTGATGACGAAAGGTTGGACGAGCCTAATTAGGCTCTCCTCTCTCATGCCAGCCTTTCGGGAAGTGACTCGTTTGAGGAGTCGAATCGCGTTGGCTGCTTTTGCCTTGAGACGGGTGATGGTTTCGCCGTTCCTTCCGTGCTTTTCGATGACCATGCCTAGGATCCTAATTTTGCCGACCCCGGGGATCACGTTGCCGGATTTGGTCACGATTCTGATTTTTTTCATTTTCGCGTTGTCTGGTCTTGCCTCTGCTGTATTTGGTAGGTGGGAGTATTAGAAGCTCCGATTTGCTCGGCGAACATCTCAGTCCGGTGCCTTCCAGCTGGTCTTCTATTGCGTCGACGGCGGCTTGCAGCACGCCCTCGATGTGGGCGTCGCTGCCACCGGTCACCCATATCGTGATATCGTCCGCGTAGATGGTGTGCCTGGCGTCTTCGATGCACCCGAGCTTTTCGGCCACTCCGATCATTACCAGGTTTAACAGCATCGGCGAAATGACCGATCCCTGCGGTGTTCCGGTGCTCCCGAGCTTCTTCTCTTGCGTCTGTAGGTCGCCTGCTCGTAGCTCGACGGTCCTGTCCGTGAGGAAGTCCTTGATGTAGTTGCAGGATCTTTCCCCCATGTTGAGCTTGGTGACTTGGGACAGAATCGCCGACTGTTTCACCTTATCGAAGGCGCTCTGCAGGTCGAGCCCTAGGATGGCTTTGTTGTCGCGGGCGCTGCCACCATCATCGATGATTTGGTGTTTGAGCTGCAGCATCGCGTCCTGCGTGCTGAGATGCTGTCTGAAGCCGATCAAAGTGGCCGGGTACAGCCCTTCTCGTTCCAGGTAGTCTTGCCACCTGTTGAGCAGGACGTGCTCCAGCACCTTGCCCACGCAGGACGTGAGCGAGATGGGCCGGAGGTTATCCGCGTCCGGCGGCTTCCCCAGCTTGGGGATCAGGATGGTCTTGGCTGTCTTCCACAGCTTTGGCAGCGCGCCCGCTCTCCAGCACTTGTTGTAGTATTTTGCGAGCTTTTCAATCGAGCCGTCATCGAGGTTCTTGAGCGCCTTGTTCGTGACGAGGTCCGGGCCGGCTGCCGACCGGCTGTTGAGGTCGTGCAGGGCCGCGCGTACCTCCTCGACGTCGATGTCATGATCGAGCTTCGCGTTAGGCAGGCCGCTGTACGGCGCGTGTTGTTCGGTAGGTGTAGTCGGCAGGTATTTGTCGTTAATGCGCCTGGTGACTTCATCGACGCCGTGTGCTGAGACCGCCCGATTTATGAGCCTGGCGAGTCTGTCCCTTTGGTGTGACTTGGTCTTCGTTTCGTCGAGCAGGTGCCGCAGTAGGTTCCACGTCTTCCCGCTATGCATCTGCCCGTCTTCCGCGTTGCAGATCTCGTTCCACTGTTGCATGCAGAGAGCGCGGCAGTGATCCTCGATCGCTCGGTTCAGCTCCGCCACCTTCTTTCTCAGTCTGCGGTTAAGCCGTTGTTTCTTCCAGCGATTGAGTATCGACTGTTTGGCCTCGATGAGATGCGCAAGCCGGCTGTCTACTTTGTCGATCTCCGCGCCCGTTTCTATCTCTTTAGTCGCGTCGCGTACGCTCTTGGTGATTTCGGCCGTCCACGTGTCGATGTCTGCGATCTCGTCGTCACCGTCGCTCTTCTGGCTTCTGGCGTCTCGAAAGGCATCCCAGTCTATCCATCTGTGTGTTTTGACGCTGGTGTCGTTGTGTTCCGGTATGCCGATTTCCACGATGGTGTGGTCGCTGCCTAGGTCGATCCCCGTGTTTCTCCAGGTGATCGCGCCCCGGATGTCGTTCTTGACGAACGTGAGGTCCGGAGTGGTGTCCCGGGACACGGAGTTACCAATTCTCGTTGGATGTGTCGGGTCCGTGATGAGGGTGAAGTCGAGTTCCGTGGCGTCTTGGTACAGGTCGCGGCCCTTTGCTGTGTACTTGTTGTAGCCCCAGGCAGGGTTCATCGCGTTGAAGTCTCCGCACGCGATCAGCGTGTTGCGGCCTGCTGCGGTGCTGGCTCTGTGCAGTAATGTCTTGAATCTCTGTTTTCTCTGAGATGGGTTGCTGTAGACGTTGAGCAGAAATATGCTTCCTTTCCTCTTCTTGCCCGGGATGATTTCGGTGAGTGTGTGCTCGATCTTGATATTGCTTTGCAGCTCATGTTCGACGAACGTGAGTCCCTTCCTGACCAGGGTGCACAGGCCTCTGCCGTCGGGTGGTCCCTTGTGCACTCTGTAGCCGGGGAGGGACGGTGCGTCGGTTAGTGTTTCTGGTAGTAGTATAACGTCTGGCTTGCGCGCGGCATGTACGATGTGCTGTTGGATGACTGCCTTCTTCCTTCCGAAGCCGCGACAGTTCCACTGCCACGCGGTTACACCTGCGGCTGCTGGTGTTGCGTTGGCGGCCATGATTGCGTTGGCGTGTACGGGGCTCCCTGGTTGGGTGGATGATGCGCGAAGAGGGGCGCGAACGTCGGGTGGCCTACCATCGGCTGTAGGGTGCTTTCGATGTAGGCGAATCTGTTCGTGTTATCGGCTTGGTAGGTCTCCATTGTTTGTTTCAGTGCTGTCACTGCTGCGATGTTTGTCGTGATTAGCTGTTCGAGTTTGCTGAATGTCGCTTCAAATTTCGCTTCGAGGCTGTCGATGCGATCGTTTTCTCTTTGCGTGCGCGTGGCCTCGATGGCTCGCTTCTTCGGTGCTGGTTCCTCTATGGCTTTCTCCGGGGTGTTCGTTGTCGTTTCCTCGGCCTTGCTTGTGCTTGGCGTGGGTCTCTGTAGAGGCTCGTTGTTGCTTAGCAGCAACTGACCAATCTCGGCGATCTCTTTCGTGAGGTTGTTGATGGTCGCTCGCAACGCCGCGTTTTCTTGTCTTAGGAGCTCATTTGCCTCCCGGACCTTATTAATATCTTCTTTCTTCGTGGTTTCGGTGATTTTCTGCGCGTTCCTTATGTTGTTTCCTTTCGCTGCGTCGACCCAGCTCACTCGCTCACGTGATGGTGACGTTTTCCTGCTGAGGCTTCTCTTGCAACAACTGCTGTCTCTGGATTTGGGCGCGCGGTTTTCCGATGGGGTCCTTGACTTTCGCGCAGCTGGCGGCTTGTCGAGTGGCGGGAAATCGCTCTCCGACAGCAGCTGGCGTTCGGCCTGTCAGCGCTCCCATTGTCGCTTGCGCACTACGTAGGGGACCTTGTATTTCGCCTTGCACGTTCGGTCTCCGGTCGGGTGTTCGCCTCCGCACAACTGACATTTTGGGGTACAGCGATGGTCTTCTGTAGGGTTCGCGAGTCCGCAGGCCAGGCACGTCTTGATTGTGGGGGTCGGGCAAACGTCCTTGCGGTGTCCCACTCGGCCGCACTGCTGGCAGACGTCGATCTGTTTCTTGTAGAGGCGGCACGGTATCAGGGTGACTCCGTATCGGACAAAGTTCGGTACCTTGGGCTCCTGGAACACCACATTCGCAGTGGTCGTGCTTCCAATCCTTTTTGAGGCCACTGCTAGCGGGTTCCTCTCGTTGACGATCTTTCTATCTAGCTCTTCGGCGCTCGCGTCGATGGGGATGCCTCTGATGACGCCCTTCACGGTGTCGTGAGGTGCCGTGCGATATGCGCTGACCTCGTAGGGTTTGGCTTGAATGGATCCATTCATCTCCTGGATTTTAGCGTACCTTGCCGCGTTGTCTTCGTTCGCTGTACTTACGACCATGATGTTCTGTTGTGTGTTGGGGCAGATGGTGTCCGCGGCGCTTTCCTCGCTCTTGATCTTGGCCGCAGTGAGTATGGACGCAGCGACGGTGGTGGTGCCGGTCTTGACGATGTCCAGTCCCCCTCTGGGTCTGACAACTATCTTGGTTTCTTCTAGTGGCATGGCTGGCATGCGTGCTGCCTTGATGGCCGAGGCTCTGGCGTTCTTGTAGAATTTTGACCTCGTGCTTGTTTGACTCCCGCCGGGTCCATCGGGCTTGCCGCTGGCGGGGTCCGCTGATTTGGAATACTGGGTATGCGCCAAACGGTCTTTGCTGGTCTTCAATGACCCTTCTTGTTCTTGTTCCTTAGTCAATGAACACCTTTGATACAAACATGGATTAGTGGGTACGTGCCAGTGGGTGAGTTGCGCTCGTCTTTATTTTTTTTTTATTAGCGCACTCAATCAGCATCTTTGACGCCAACTTGGGTAACTATGTGACGCAGAAAATTTCCCGCTCTACAGTGACAAAAGGTATCCATTACATTTATCAAACTCTGAGCGGAATCGCACCTACTTCACAAGGGTTCCTAAGGAGAGAGAGAGAAAGAAACCTTTATTTGAAGTAGTGATTTGTCAGTCGACGTGGGAGGGTGCCTTATTCCAGGAACCCTCTGGCTTGGATCGCCCTCCGGGCCTACGCGACGAGTTCGCGCTGGTCGACCAGGTCCGGCTTGGAGATCGCAGCCTCCCACATTTCAGCGAGGAGGTTTGGGTCTGCGTCTGTTGCTATTAGTTGTGGCGCTGTGATGCTTGCTCGGGCGTTCTTGCATTCCATGAGGAGGTGCGCCAGGGTGTCTGGCGCGTTGCAGTGTGGACAGATGTAACTGTATAGCGTCGGGTGGAAATGATGCAGTAAGCTTCCGTGGGTAAAGGTATTGCTCTGGAGTCGCCTGTAGTCGGTGCCTTCGTTTCTTGTTAGTTTTGGATGTGGTGGAGGGTAGACCCTGCGTCCAAGTCGATAGTGTTGTAGCAGTGCTTGGTAAGTTAACGGTATTGTTTCCGTTTCCTCCTCTGATTTGGGTGGGTGGCACCTGTCTAGAATGTCGTGCGGGGAAGCCCGGTTGACGCTTGCGCGGGCCGCGGTGTGTGCCGCTTCATCCCCCTCGAGTCCCTCGTGTCCCGGAACCCACATGACGCAGGTGTAAGGGGGAGGAGTATCGCCACGTTTCAGTAAGTTGATCGCTTTGATGGAGATCCTGCCCTTCATGTAGTTGCGTGGCGCTGTTTGAGAGTCGGTGAAGACCACTATGGCATCCTCGCTTGTATGGGTGGCGAGTGCTATAGCGGCCTCCTCAGCTGTCTCCGCGTGTTTGGCAAGAATTGTCGCCAACGCCAGTGTCGTCCCCCTGTAGTCTGTCACGCTGATGGCGAAGGCGTTTCGGCCAGGATACTTGGCTGCATCCACGTAGCGCGCCTGCGGGTCATTACGGTGCTTGTGTCTGATTGCGTTTACCCTGGCGAGCCGTCTGCCTCGATGGTGTTCTGGATGCATGTTCCGAGGGATCTGAAGAACTTGTAGACCTTCTCGCAGCTTCGATGTGATCTTTTCCTTGCGTTCTCCATCGTGTTCTAGATTGGTTGCGTATCCTGTGCGTCGGAGAATTGCTCGGCCTGTGGTTGTGAGCTTGAGTCTCTGGATCTGGTTGATGAGGTGCGCTTCCGCGAGTTCTTCCCAGGAGTTGTGAACTCCCATGAGAAGCAATCGGTCAGTGGAGGCGGTTGTCGGTAGTCCTAGGGCGAGCTTCGTGGCCTTTCTTATAAGAAATTTTAATTATGTACTTTTACCTGCCAAAACCACGATCTGATTATGAGACACGCGTTAGTCGGGGACTCTGCCAATTTGTACGACCTTGGATTCTTAAACGTGCACCTAAACCTAAGCACACGGGCGTTTTCGCATTTCGCCGCCTTCGAAGCGCGGCCGCCGTGGCTGGGATTGGATCCCGCGACATCGATCTTCGCAGCCCGAAAGGGTTCCTAAGGACAGCAACCCGACGCACTAACAGGCTGCACCCCAAGTCCAATCGGCTTACGCTGCTTTTACTCAAACTCCTTTCACGCCAAGGCTTCAGCCAGCTGAATGCGATGGGTATGCGCCGCTCTTCAATGAAACTCTCGCCAACTTAGGTCAATGAGTATGTGCCCGTGGGTGCGGGGCACGGGAGCGAATAATTCAGAGCTCTCACAGGCACCTGCTCGCCACGCTTCTCGTTTCGGGGGCCGAACGTAGACTTTTCGGCTTCGCCACTAGATGGTGCAACGTGTCCAGAGAGAAATGCGAGAGAGGAGCCGGTTCTCCTCTCACACGTTTCTGGGCGTTCGCCCGCACCGGTGCGCAATGTTTTTCGGTGGCCACGCACACGCTTCGCCTTGGCGGCGCTAGGCGGCGCCAAACGCTCTTGGTGAAGCGCGAAAGAGGAGTCCCGCTGCAGTACACGCCTCATATATAACTCGGTTCTACGGTGGCAATGCGTTGTGCCGCTATATGGATTTATTGAAAAACGCATTACCATCGACAGCCATCGCGAGATGGGCCGAATATTTAGTAACGTGTATAAATCCGAATAAGAACTTCAATTTATTGAGAAAGCATACTCAAACATTCTATGTGCCGTCCAATATTTCCATATATTTTCTGTATGCCCTGTGTATAATACTTTCGGAATCTACATTTCAGTTGTATCAGTGGTCATCGCGGTACCTGCGGGAACGATCTTACCGACGATGCTGCTAGAAAAGCGCATTAAGCAACAAGCCCCGCTTCTACACATTTATTGAGGACTGGCGCAGTTCAGCACTTAGAGGGTATCTAAACCACACCGCGGGTTTCGCGGATAGCATACGCTGCAGTCCGCGGATATCACTATTGATGTGAACATCTGAAATGAATTTTGTAGTCGTGCGCTATGCGTGTACCTCACACTTCTCGTCAAACACTGTCTTTAAGAAAAGAGCCTTCTCTCCACCTTTTGCGAAGCTGCCAGTGGTTTCTATATTTCGCCATGTATCATATTCCCACAGATGGCTGCTCTTGGCCTATAGCTGACATCAATCAACAAGAATGGTTTGATCAGTGCGCTTAATCATACTGTTACTGCGTATATATAATGAAGCAGTTTACTGCACTGGCTAGAGTAAGCGAAAAGCTAACTTTCTGATTTTGAGAAGAAGTACGTACTTCCGTACATCCGATCGTGAGCCGACTATCATTTGCTCAAACTCGGCCGTGGCCCCCCGCGTAGGAAATAAACTTTGGCAACACTGCTCGACGATATCGTAGCCGTCGGGCCTCAGTAATTTTGATTCCTTTTGAACGCTCTACTAGCCTTGAACAACGCGAAACGAAAGGTCAGACAACACGACGCTTTCGAGCGCGCACTTATTTCTGGCCGCTCCTGGCTAGACGCCTTTACGGACGCCGTTTCATAACGAGCCGTCGACAGCGCTTTGAAATGCGCAATTTAGATGTGGCTACTGTCCGTTGAACAAGCTTGTGCAGGACAAAGCCAGTCCGCACCACGTAGCACGGCCAGTGGAGATGATGAGGGCGAGCGCGCACTCCAGCTTTGTCGTGAACACAGCAGACGTTGGCTATACGCATACAGCTGCACGCAGCTGGGTCTGCTATTTAGCGCACATACCGCGGCCAGCGCGGGTTGCCGCGACGAAACCACTTGTTCACCCAGCTGCGGCTCGCTGAGGACAACCGCGTGCTGTGAGGGGTGTCTGTGGGTATTTTGTCACCAAGCGGAGGCGAGCCGGCCCGAGCACCAACATCGGACTGGAACAGGCAGTCTTCTCCCTGAGTTGCACACCTTTAATACGTTTCGCCGTCATGGTCACTGCAGGTTATCTTACGAATCCTTTCAACGCGACTCTGCACTGCGGCATCCATCGCTTACCCGATGTCGGCGCTGTGACGTAAAGACGACATTTCATTGCAGCCGGGGAAATTGTTTGACTGCCGTAGAGATAAGTGCATAAGCAAACGTGCTACTTGTCACTCGGTGCGAGAAAACATGTCAGTACGTAGCTATCTAGAGCACTGTAGCAAAGCAAATGGACAAGAAACCGTGAACTGCACCGTAAGTTGAGGGATAGCCTCTCAGTTTGGCGCATCGTAGGCGTCGAATACAGGAAGTAGTGGTGTCAATGTGAACATCCAAAGTCTAATTTAAAGTTCACGCCAGGCTGATTTTGCGCAGGCGGAGCGTCGTCGGTGCACCTTGATCCACCGTAGCCGTTGCAGTGTAAGGCATTGAAGAAATAGCAGGTGCATCGCGGAGGGAATCAAAAGCGATCTTTTATTGCCAATAACTCTGCTTCTGATGAACACATTAACGTAATTTTAACGTAATTTTTGCTGCAAATCATACAATAAGTCAGTTTTGCCTACAACTGCAATTCTGCTTTTATAAAAGTCATTTCAAGGCTCTTTTAGCTGAGGTAGCACGTTATTAAGGTATAAGTCTTGGCTCATTCGTCGAGAAGTCTGATGTCCGTCGTTATGGTACGAAAATTGATGCAAACCAGCTATAAGAAAGGGGCGATCCAGTCACATCTCCAAGTTGGATTCCAAATGACATCGTCAAGGTCGAGAGTCAAAACCACGACCTTTCGTGGGAGTCAAACCCACGAGCTTTCATGTTAAATAGGGCGAAGGTAATTAAGGCACTGTTAATTAAGGTAGAGGTAATTAAGACAGGAACCAACGACATGTGGTGGGACAAAACAAGCAATATGAAGTAACAACGCATTCTAATGAAAATTACCCGCTGCAGAGGTTTAGTGGCTACGGTGTTGCGCTGCTAAGAACGAGGTCGCGGGATCAAATCTTGGCCGCGGCAGCCGCATTTTAATGGGGGCAATAACGCCGGTGTCCCGTGCAGTGGGGGCCAGTTGACGATCTGCTGGCGGTCAAAGTTAATCCGGAATCCACCACTATGCCGTGCCTCATAATGAAATCGTTCTTTTGGCACCTAAACCACAGAATTCATTCATTCTTGCGAGCGAGAGAGTCAAATAATTTAGTGAACGTCTCTTGAGCGTGGAGGCTCCCGCCTTCATCCCCTTTAGCGTATCGCTAAGGAAGGCCTTTTATGACATTGCAGAAGGGGGAAATACCTTGCATGGTGCACCCCTGATCTAAACAGTGGCAAATGATGATCGATAAATCGGTAGTTCATTGAAAAGACAAAATGGTAATATTAAAAGCAATGCACTTTTCATGGGAGACGACGTTAAAGATGATAATGTGCGCACACCCAACAGAAAGTACAGGATTCATGAACAAATATAGAAACATTATAGAAATGGCCATATTTGTAAAAGGCCACGCTATGGCAGACCTACAAGATGGTCGTGCTCAAGAGTAAGAAGAGCTTTCCATCCGAGTCGCAAGAAGGTCGCAGATTAGGGCGTGCGAAGTCATCTACGGCCCAGCCATTGACTAAGGCAAAGGCCACCACTCTACCCAAAAAAAAGAAAACGGTTGGCTTTGAAAACGGAAATGTTTTCGAAGCGTAGAGTACAAATAATAAAGAAACAGACAAAAATTGAGTAAATCTGGGCGTAGTAGATCAAAGTTTTTAAACACATTCCGTTTCGTTTCTTGATAAACGGTTCTGCTTTTCCAGTCTTCCCTAATTTACGTTTGATTGGTTGAAGAATGTACCAAGAACTGTGGAACTTTTGACTCCGTCAGTTTAAACTATTCGTCAGTTGTCACGTAGCGTCTTTACGGATGTCTTGCCGTCGCTTTCCGCGCTTTTCTTGAAGCGATCAGGGTTCACTGTGGCCAAAGGCTGGGAGACATCATTTGAAAAAAAATCATTACTCATGCTACATCAAAGAGAAAATGGAACCGGTGGTCTGATGGTGCTGATCCCGGTTCCTCCGCTTGGAAAGTAGGATGATGCTGGCTACTTTTTATTTCATTTCGCATCTTTTCTCGCACTTGCTTTATTACGTACTACGCTGCGATCATATATCTTCGGTAAGGGGGAGGGGGGAGCTCCGTTCATTCGGGAGAGAGAGAGAGAAAATAATGCAGAGAAAGGCAGGGAGTTTAACCAGAGGTAGTTCCGGTTGGCTACCCTGCGCAGGAGGAAGGGTTAAGAGGGATAAAAAGAGAAACAGAGTGGAAGGGGGAGATAGAAAGAAACGGAGACAAGCACGAACAAAGCGCGTACACTACAGAACGGTAGAGGGCGGCATTCTTAGAGTCTGTCGTGAAGCCCCGTAGACCGCAAGAACGTTAATAGCGCGAGTAAGGCCTTCAACGCGGATGTTCTTTCGGAGCATTGGCCTAAAGCTTTTAGTTCTGAAAGTGGACGATTGTCCAGCTGGTCCAGTACCCTGCACATCACTTGTCTCTCAGCACTGTATCGCGGGCAGACACAGATAATGTGTGCGAGCGTCTCGTCGATGTTACATGTGTCGCACGTGGGGCTGTTGGCCATTCCTATGAGGAAAGCATAGGCGTTTGTAAAGGCAACGCCTAGCCACAGACGGTAAAGCATGATCTGTTCACGTCGGGGTAATCCAGGCGGGAGGTGCATCCGTATGTCCGGAGACAACGAACGCAACCGACACATGGTGAAAACATTTGAGTCCCACAGGGGCAAAGTACACTCACGGGACATCAATCGCAGCCCAGCCGCAGCGTCTGTTCGCGAAAGCGGAATGAAAACTCGTTGACCACTTTCATGTGCCGATCGGGCGGCTTCGTCGGCTTGGTCATTCCCGCTGATGTTACAATGTCCTGGAAGCCACTGAAAGATTATGTTGTGACCCTTATCATAGCTTTGATTATATATGTGCCGAATTTCTGAGGCCAGTTGTTCATTGGGTCCGTGGCGCATTGGGCTTCGTATGCACTGAAGGGCTGCCTTGGAGTCACTGAAGACTGTCCATTGTTGCGGTGGTTTCTGCTTAATGAAATCAAGTGCAGCACGGAGCGCCGCGAGTTCTGCACCCGTCGATGTGGTCACACATGAAGTTCTGAATTTGATTTCCTCAGATTGTGCCGGAATGATGACTGCAGCAGCAGCGCTGTTGAGTTTTACTGAGCCATCTGTGTATATATGTTTCCGGAATCTGTGCACGTTGTGAATGTGCTCCAAAGTTGCTTGCTTCAAAGCTTGTAATGGCGCTCCAGCTTTCTTTCTGACTCCTGGAATTGTCAGTTGTACCCTGACCACGGAGTAAGACATATAGGAGGTGAAACTCCCGTCAGCGCGAGCGGGCGCGGGCGATCAGATAAAGTCACAATTCTTGCATGCGCCGACGCTACCGTATACAGTGGCGGCACCATGCGACGCGTCGTAGAAGCCGCAGCGGGAAAAAAAAAAAAAGCAGCGCCCGGCAGGCGGCTCGGCGGCTCCGGCCACTCCGTGGTAGAAGTCAGGCGCGCGCGGCCGAACGGGCGCAACACGCTCAACCGGTTGCCCTGGCAACCGAAACGGCGGTAATTTCTTCCCATGCCGCCAGGTGCCGCCAGCATGAAAATATATCCGCGGGCTTGTGACCTTTACTGGTCGCCGCAAACAGCGGAGTTTCCACTCCTAAATATTTCTTGCTCCGTGACCCTGACTGACATTGTGCACGACAGAATGACCGCGTTCATGGTGCAAGCTACTATAATGTCTACTCTTGGTGCATACCTCGTGCAAAGGACCAAAGCAGCGTTCGAGCTGGTTGGTTCAGTGAAGGCGAAGATGTCAGAAAAGTATTATTTACCTTAGAGAAAATTTGGCGTGATATTCGCCCTCAAGGTAAACATGGAATTTACTCATAAAATATTTGTTCCAACATTTTACGGTGAAACATCGTTTTCGCACAGTACATCTAGGAATGACGCAAACGTTTACAAAATTTCGAATAGTCAGAGACAGAACAGAGCGGAGCCGAAGTGAAGACATCCCTTCTTTTTTGCTCTAGCGTGGTTCAGTATAAAATTGGCTCGCGTCCTCGTTTTCTATTATGAACTCTTGTAGCGTTGGTGGACTCACGCCATGAAGACATGGAAGCCGCAGTTTCAAATCTCAGGATATCGCTTTTCGTAGCTTGTTCTCGAGACAGCGTTTGATGGAGCTCCGCTCCAACGTAGGCCCTCTTAGTAGCTTGCACACTGTAAAGCTGGTATATAATATGCGAAGAAATAATAAATTTCGTGTTCTTTCACTCTGCTTTTCTGCAGACACCTTATATAGGTATATCTAATCAATTTGCAATGAGATTCCATCGGCTGCTAAGTTTTCCGCCTTATGCCCAGCAAGGACGAGAACTGTGCGTCAAGTTTGGAAGAATGGCGAGGCCTACGCTCTATTTAACTTCGTAAAACCTCTTGTACATTATTTGGTGCATTGCTTTAAATATTTTCGATGTTAAGTCGGAAGCGATAGCTCACATTATTTATCCTGGATATGAAGAAGGGTGCATGGAAAATTGTACGGTAGTGGTTCACTAATGTTATTTCACCCGCTTTCGAGAAATTTTGCCCTATTTTCATATAAACGTCGGCGTTCTGTTGTATTAATTTTCATCACTAATAGCTCATTAATTACCCCTCAGGCCTCATTAGGTAAAATGAAGTGGCTTGAGAACGCAATCTCAACCTCTCCAACTGACCTATCTATCTATCTATCTATCTATCTATCTATCTATCTATCTATCTATCTATCTATCTATCTATCTATCTATCTATCTATCTATCTATCTATCTATCTATCTATCTATCTATCTATCTATCTATCTATCTATCTAACGGTCTGTCTGTCTGTCTGTCTGTCTGTCTGTCTGTCTGTCTGTCTGTCTGTCTGTCTGTCTGTCTGTCTGTCTGTCTGTCTGTCTGTCTATCTATCTATCTATCTATCTATCTATCTATCTATCTATCTATCTATCTATCTATCTATCTATCTATCTATCTATCTATCTATCTATCTATATGAATTAGATAACTGTAATACCTTCCAGCATCTCTACGCTGAATGAGAGGCTGTCTGAGAGAAACCACAGGGCCACTATAATACACTGTAAACGAAAATAAACCCACCTGGGAGTTTTTAACAGGTGATGTGCCCTAAAACCTCCCCTCCTGAAATATTTACTCCGATGTATCGGAGCAAAACAACGCCATTCCCTCGTTTCACTCCGCTGGCTAGCTGCGGGAGTATTAAGGCGACATGACGCGATCTTACTCCGCTTCAAAATCTTGTTCTCCCCTGAAACTCCGACAGGGAGCTTTAAAAAACTCCCCTCCGCCGAAACTGGTTGGTCACGTGGCGCTTCCCATGAGGCTGTGCGCCTTGCCAGCGACCGGGCGCGTTCGGCGGAGCCGGCAGTGCTCATGGCTGACGGTTTGCTTACATATGTGAAATGTCGTTCCATGACAGCGTTTCGTCAATTTGTTTCCAGTATTTCCTTCCAGAAAGTGTTATAGGCATGCCTGAAGCTCACTGTAGCTCAGGTTCAAGTACGTTAGCTCTGATCACTTTGCTGACAACGATGAATGCAAGAGCAACGTTTTCAAGTGCGGAAAAAGGCTTAGGTATACCTCGAAGCTGCTCACTGGCTCGTGATGTCGACTCAGGTTCTGACTGTGTTTTCGTGCTGCGTGACCCTGGCTTGTGTTCTTCAGTACGTGAAATGCGACTTGGATGTCCTTGTGAATACACGGTGACAACGTCCAGTGTAATGTTTGAAAGGACCGCGTAGCAGTGGCAACAGCAGCCACTGTTCGAGCGACGACATCCATGCTAGTCGCGCACGAATGGCGTACCCCAAGTTCGTTGCGGTGCTGTGTTGCCAGGGAGAAAGACCGGAGTGCAAGCAACTGTTTTTATGTATCTGTGAACGGATATCCTCGCCCGAAGAAAAAACGGTCGGACATAAGTATGCGTACTGTAAATAAAGCTTCTTATTGAGCGATGTGAATCGAATTGTTAACGCGCATATAGGTTTTGGTCACGTCGTTGCTTCCGATATTGCATTAACATTACGCTCTATCCGAGACACTGATTTAGACGCATGCCTGCTGGCTCCGAGTTTAAGGATTCACTCGACAGATCAGCAATGTTGCTTGGACGCAGAGCAAGTAGTGCGGTGTATAAAATGTATGACTGCGCATTTTTTGGTGTTACGTCGGCTGCTGCGGGTCATGCTCACACGTAGTAATTTCTTGCTACGCTACCACTATATCGCAAAAATTTAATTTTGCTATGAAGCACACGCACTCACATTTTACTTGCTTACGGTAACTAACGCACTACTTTTTGGCCGCGAACGCCGGCAGTGTGCGAAGTCGCTTCAGCACTCACAGAATGGCGTGATAATTTTGAAAAATTACGCCATTCATTTTTTTTTCTCTCACTATACTGAATTAACAGTTTTATGTTGATTAAGGTATTCTGTTAATTTCAGCGAGGCAGATCTCGTATGAACGAGCATGTGAGTCGTAATTCTGAAAACAGCACAGCTGCTCCCTAGGCGGTTTTGGGGCACACAGTATCGTGGCTATATATACTGGCACCGTTGCTTCTTGAGTATCGCGTGTACGTAGGATGTCTTTCAAATTTCTGCATTAGGTAATTCTGAAATGTTTATGTATGTCATGATATATGTGCTTTCATTGACTTGTTTCGTCGAATTTGACGCGGTCTCGTGTGCGTATTTCGAAATTTGACCAGCAGCCTCTGCATGCAAAGACGCTCACGCAAACTCACGCGATGCCTCTTTTTATACTCCCGTTGCACCTCGAAAAAACTCCGTCCATTGCAAAGCAAAAAATAAAGAAAAGGCAGAAAAATAAACTCCCATAATTCCACGCAAAAATTCCGCTCGCACGGAGTAAAAATTCTACTCCGATCATACGGAGCATAATAAACTCCGAACCGGGGCGTCGCTAGAGGACAAGCGTTCTACTCCCACCTCGGAGTTATTTCCGTTTACAGTGTATTACGACACCGATGTATAGCGCGAACGTCAAGTCAATCATATTGTGAAGCCAATCGCTGTATACAATTTATCTAACGATACTGTTCGTCATGTTATCTAATTACAAAGCTGCAATCAAACAAGTTATATTTAGGTGGGTGTCCTAATGGTGGATATTGTTGATTCACCGCTAGCGTCATTAGCGATTAAGCCAGTGGACTAATAAGCTGGTGTTACCTCAGAAGAGAGATGATTCCCGAGTGCTGACATTTTTTCCCCTCGCTCGTCTGTAGGAAGCTGCAGAGAAGACATAGTACGAGCTATTTTGACGAGTGAAACACAGGCAATGCAATCGGCGCCAGAAAATCGCATGCCACAATATATTACAGCAAGCACATAACGAAAGTCAGCACTCAAGCAGAATGACAGGCTTCCAATGAAAATCAAATTAGCTGCAAGCTCAAGGACGTACTTAGTTTCTTTTTTTAGTCGTTGGAGTGGTGCCCACACCGATTACACGAGCTTCTCGTTGGCTCTTGAGTAAGCAGTAAATAAAACATTTAGTTACGTTAAAACGTACTGCACATCTGATATTTATTGTATATGTTACAGTTATTGGTACTACATTCCATTAAGTTTACCAATCAATCATTGTCACAAAATTTTCCATTTATACCTTGGCCAGATTTTTGTCGGTGTGATGTACTCAACGTTCTCATCAAATTATTACACTACAGTGGTCTAGTTTAGATGTTGAAGAGTCGTTGGGGTTCAAGTTCACTCATCATCTTCCCCCTCGTCAACAATAATTCTCTCCCTCTCCACTTTTTTACTCTGATCTCCTTTCTACAAGGACGAGTTGCAGGACAGGACTACGATTCAGGCTGGCTTCTCAGCTTTTCTATAGCAATATATATATGTACATATATATATATATATATATATATATATATATATATATATATATATATATATATATATATATATATGTGTGTGTGTGTGTGTGTGTGTGTGTGTGTGTGTGTATGTGTGTGTGTTTGTGTCCAAGCAATATCGCGAAAAACTTATCGCATCACACAGTGCCCTGAGAAACCCAAAATCAAAGAGGGGGGCTGACAGGCCGAGTAGCACCTGTGGTGTAAAGGTTATGAGCAGGGGGGTAAGGTCCCTCAGAAAGGCCCGTCAGCATTTCGATAAGAGAACAGATCTTCGTCAAATTGAAGTGCATGTGGGATCTCTGCGCATATTTTCAAATATACTGTTACCGGAAGGTAAAAACAAGATTTGTTAAAAAAGGGATTTTAATGGCCGAGGCAACACGCGTAGAGTATCATCTGCACAGCCTTCTTCGTAGCCTTCCAAACAACATCCACTGTCCCCTACTTCCCTGCAAAAGAAGTTTTGACACAACTAGCGGCGGAAGGAGTACTTCACTGGTACAATAATTCCTGAAAGGTACACTCTCTCGAATTTTGGCACGTTGGTTATCTCACGATTCCAAGCATAAATATTGAATAAATATTATTTATGAAAGTGTGCTCTGTTTCCTGAAACGCCACATAACTGTGTTCAGCGACCTATTCGTATTTGGTATTCTAATTGTGTCGGGGGGAGGGGGGGGCTGATTCCGAGAGAACACCAGCTGAGAACGCAAGGAACCTCTTTCCTGGTACTTTCTTCGTGATATCGCGTACTCATTACAGTGCGTCCTGACCACACTTTTGCAGTCACCATAATGCGTTATGCGCGGTATGACCTTTCAACAATAGTGAATGCACTTCGAGGGGCACTAAAGCAAGCGCATGTCAGATAGCAGGAGAAGGAGGAGGAAAAACACTTTATTTATGGGACGCACTAATGCCCAGCGATATGATATGAGCGATTCACCGGGTCGCCTAGACATGTTCTATTCTCATCGTCCTTTAGGCCCTCACAGTTATCCGGCATGCAGTAATGTTTACCATAGAGCGCATCCTTATCAACGAGGCTTCCTGCGACAACTTGAGCTTATAGGCGAGTGATTTCAAAAAACAATATATAGAAGTGGCTGCACGTACCACTTTTGAGGAAAGGCTTTGGACCGCAGCTTGTGTCACACGGGCTTGTCAGATACGTGGAGCTTAAAGAAGTACGATAACGACCAGTAGTGCTGACTTATAAAAGACGCGTTACCGTCTTAAGCACAGATGAGCTGAACATATGCGGAACTTCTGTCAGAGAACATTGTTTTGAGTAACGATATCATGCTAATCTTTCTTACGGCGTGCCTCGAGCTAGCTAAATAGAAATCGCAATTTAAAGCCAGTATCAACTCAACGTACAATACTCCATTGTGTTTTTTTTGTCTCCACAGAATGCTAAAGATTCCGAGGCAAGAAGCTGCACTTCCTTCAGAGCTGGCTTCAAAGGCCGTTACGGCTAATGCTAGATATTCTCCGCACGCACTAAGCCAATGAGGGCAATAGCGGAATAATAATGGTGGACAGAAGCGAAAAATACACAAGTCTACGTTTTCATACTCGCCTTTGTCTTGGCACCAAATGGATCGAGGATCTTTTCAGATGATGACATTGGCCGGAAATTGTTCATTAGGACTGCACTTGAAAAGCTTGAATAGCAAGTACAAAGCCTCTCAGAGTTCATTCATCGACCACGTTCTAGCAATGGTTTCTTCATTGAACTCTACCTTTCTTATTAAGCGTTCATTGAGTTGGAATGCAGGAAAGTGCACACGTGTAATGCACTGAAATTGCTCGTGTAATTGGGCCATGTCACTGAGGCGAGAGCGTTCTGTCGTCACATTTTTGTTTTGATTTTAGTCTCCATGGCACCCGTTCGCATTTGGTCTCATTTAGAATGCAGGATCTCCTGCTTAGATTTGTTTCCCCTTTAACTTTAACAAAAGCGAAAGGTTTCTGGTAGACAGACTCCAAAATTCTGTTCTTTAGATCTGTAAACATCGTTACAGGTCCTCATTTAAAAATATCCGCCCTAATGACGAGTGTTCCTATGTGCACATGTTGCTTAATGTAGCATAATTTTCGATGTAGGCCTAATCTTCAGCGTTTCTACATATCAAATTCAAACCAGTATGCGAGCTCTTTCTTGTAGCTCTGTTTCACTACGGTTTTTCTTTTTTTCCTGCATGCTTTAGAACCATTCTCATTGCTCGGATTACCTTACTTCGTATAAGGCCAATGTATTTCCTTTTTCCCTGTTTATACAAATTCTTCTTTTCACTGGTAACATTCTGTACAGTGATTACAGCTGCAAATACGCATCTACGAATGCTTTTACCATCTTTGAGTTCCTCTCTTCCGTAAGCTACATGCGGGTTTCGCGTTTATGTTTTTTTTTTTCATTGTTGAATTCGTCAGGCTTTCGTCGGCGCTGGGCCATAGACGTGTCACACCCTCGCCTGTAAAGCAGGTTCTTATTGTCGAATATATAGCGCTGAAGGCTCGTCCCCACCGCCGGCTACGGTAATAACGTGCTGACACGATACTTGTGCGGCCGTGTACTACTACTGGCAAACTGGCATTTCCTTAGAGCTGATGCGTGTATGCACTGGTCTGATCGCTTCCCCCTTCACTGTAGCGTAACAAGCTAGGTGCAGCCTGGTTAGCCACCCTGCCTTTGTTTTCTTTCTCTCTCTCTCTCTCTCTAACCAAAGTCGACGGTGAGCCTAAGCTAAGCTTATATAATATTTCACATGGTACTGACTGACTAGCCCCGATGATTTCCGACATGCCTCATCTCGTGCCCCATCGATACGTGACGCCTGCCATTCTACTGGCGGCGCTCGTAATTACGCCACCGTAAGTACGACACAATTACGACGGCACTCTTCCTTCTGCCAAATAGTATAGCGATGTTGCGCGCTCAATTTCGTACACAAACACCGTCAGAGGAGTTTCAGCGCAACGTTGAGCCTCGCTTTCGATGTCGATGCTTCGCCCTTCAGGCGATGCTGCCAAATTTTGATGTAGCAGGTTCACGATAATGAACTAAATAAAAATATGTGCGGAATAGTTTACGCACCTAAATGAAAGATACTTCTGAAAGGAGCACAGACGCGCTTTCAGTAAATTAGTGCCGTTAATTCACTTCGATTAGTGGTCCATGGACTGTGGGTTAAATAGAATATGCTTCTATTAACTGGCACCAGATAGCGTTATGCAACATGCAGCGCGTCACGTTAATTCGTGCGATTGTTAGGAGATTCGTCCACTCGGTATAATAATATGGACATTATTATAGACGCTGAAAGTACCGATGGCTAACAAATGCGCGAACGGCTTCGCAGATCCTCTTAAATCGCATTAAAAAAGAAACCACTGCTTCAAGATAGTCACTTGCGAAAAAAAAAAAACAAGATCAAACATTTTGTATATAGTGCAACTGCATTTTCAGTTTCAAATGCAAATTCATTGCAAGTGATCTTGGACTGTCAGAAGAGATTTGAGAGGCACTGGGTCAGATCATTCCCTATCAGCGCGTGCAGCCTACCGCAATGCTGTGTTATGTTTGACATTAGACATGGAATAAATAGTACCACATCAGCTGCATATTTTCCTCTATGTTTGTCGGTATTAGTATCACTGGTATCATGTTTACATGCTGCAGATCTATGCAGCTATGAAATAGCACAGACGTGTAACAAAGTAGTCCAAATCTATAAACCAGCTTCCGTGTATGATAAACCAAAACTTGGAAAGTGCTTTCTTTTTTCCTCTGTAAGCAACCTCGAAAATGTGGTATTGAAGTTAACCGAACAGGTTATTCTCGTTCAGTTAAGATGGTATGGCTGATCGTGGTATCCCATCAGCCTTTATTTATAAAATGAAGTTTTTCCAGACACGTTTCGAACATATGGTAGACATGGCAAGTAAGGACCAATAAGGTGAATTAGGGTGATTGTGGACATCAATCCCCCGGCCAAGAGCGCATGAACATAGTAGACATCAAGTTCCGCGTTCCGGAATGGAGCATTCACGCATGTTAAAACATGTCGAAATTGTGTGTTACATGTGATCCATTTATTGAGCAAGTTTAAATCTTGAAACCTTGTTTTGTTGCGGAAACTGCTGATAAAAAAGATGAAGATTTTAACCGGACAAATGTCCAGAAGCTGTTGTAGGGAAGGCGCAGTCGAGTGCAGCTGTGTGCCGGATAGTACGTATAAACGGCGATAAACAACAGGGGGCAAACGACTTCATTTTTCTCCTGAAATTGCCTTCTGTTGCCGCAACATGTGCAGAATAGTGTGAAGCCCCACTGAACGAGAGGGGGAGCTTACACTCAGTTGATTGTCAAACACGGGGAGAGTGAAAGTAATTTTAGTATGAGGCGCGGCCGTTCAATGAAAGCGAAGCCAACGTGCTGCCATAGAAAACTGCGTCTGCGCTGGGATTCATTTTACTCATGAGTGAACTCTGAAAACTGGCAGTGGACTTCCGCAAAAGTTTGCTGAAGCTGTCTTTCGGGCCAATTTTTTGTCCTTCCCGTTGTTTCGCTCTACGTAGGCTAAGCGCATTTGTGGATAGTTTGAGGCATTCATCCCGACAGAAGCCATCCGGATGAGCACTCGCCCATACGGCATGTGCGGATGACAGGTGCGCGTACCTACTTTCCATTCCCTTATGCTTCAGCTGGTTGAAGCGCGCATCGATAAACAAGTGCCGCGTTGATCAGAGATCCTAGCGACAGTGCACCCATTGCTCAGCCATTGCTGTTTCTTGCAATGTTTCTATGTTTTGCCCATGTCACTATAACAAGGTCCCCACTATAAGAAGACGTAAGATTATGTTTCTTGATGAAGTTGACATGTCTTTTCTCCTTTCTTTTTGTTCGTTTATTTCTCATGGACAGATTTTAAACTGAGAAAACTGGAAGCTAGTCAGGCTCCACTGATACACTACTGTTGGCAGAACAGTATCGTATCCTCCAATAAGCGGAGTTACGATTAGTGTTTTGCGTGCGGAGTAAAATTTTCTTTGCGGATAAGGCTCGCTTTATTTACTTTGAAATATTTTGCATATTCATGATCTTTATGTATCAGATAAGTTGGTTTGAGTTGTGAGGCGAGTTTTCTTCGTAAATACTGTGAAATGAGGTTTATTCTACAGAGCCTTTAGATTGAAAAAGTCCGCTAGTGAAGATCACAGTAGCTCAGGTCGAGTTAATGTCTGGCACACAGAGTTAACTGCGTTAGCGATGCTTGCTTGCGTGCTTGCTTGCTCCTCACTTGTGGCGCTTATCTACTACGGGTATTGGCCAAGAAGCCGGCGGTTAAAGGTTGAAGGAAAGGGGGAGCAAGGAAAACCTATGCAAAAAATAAGATATAAAATGAGATATAACGTTTGTGATAATTAAAAATAAATTCAATTGGCACGTACAGAAATAAGAATATTTGTAATTATATATAAACAGTATCTTTATTTTTGCTTTTTTGGTTGTATTCCAATAATTTTGAACACACAATCAGTGATGCAATGAGCAATCCAATTACTGATTTCGAGGATTAACATGGTAGCCTTCTTGCGACCAAAACATAGTCGCCGATGATCACGCAGATGTTCCTGTGACTAAAGTCCAACGAAAAAGCTTCGAAGAGAGGATAATTTGAGTAGTTAATGATATACCCAATTTTCGGAACAAAAGTATGAAGTTCATCCTGTGATTTCAAAATGGACGGCATGCTAGTAGAAAGTGGTCAATGTTTTCGTGATCCTTGCAGGAAGGGCACAGAGGGGACGGTGCCGGAACGGACCTGTATGGGTGAAAATATAATACTGAGATGTGGCAGCGCAATTTTGGTATGGAGATTTCTAATTTACGCGTGGTACACCATTTATTGTCTCATGAAAAGGGCAAATTAATAAATTCTGATGTTTGGATTTACAGTCATCTTTCAGATATAGAGATATACACACAACAAATCCGTCATCATCACTGGTATTTTATAGAGCATCACTTTCAAGGCACGTGCGGAAAGCGATCAGTTACAGTGTCCAAATCCCAAGCTTTGGTCAGCTTCGTTTCCGACCTAAGTACAGTGAGTAGTCTAGGCATTGTTGCTGCGAATATGTACACCAACATGTTTGCAGCTAGTCACAGCGTCTAGGGGAACGTTGTTAAGGAGGCAAGTGTGTGGAGCTTGATTCCTTCGTGAAACACGCATGAATTTACACTTCCGAATGTCTAATTCCATACACTTTGTCTTGGGCTAACTTGAAACCGCGTTGAGATAACTCTGTACGATTAGTATCTTGTTCGCAGTTGTTATTTACTGAAAAATTACACAATCACCAGCAAGCAAATGACTATATTGTGAGCAAGCGCCGGATGGCAAATCATTATTATAGATGACAAACAGAATAGGGCCATGCACCGAGCCTTCCCGTACACCAGGATGAACACCGCTAACATTTAAGTGAGTATTGTTCATCGAAAGGTACGAAGAGCGGTTAGCTCAATAATGCTCCAGCCATGTCAGTAACTTGCTATCTATGTTTAGAAGACGAAGGTTAAGTAGTAGTGGGTTGTGGCGCACAATCCTAAATGGTGTTGAAAAATCTAAAATATGTCATCTGTGAAGTAGGATCAATCAAGCATGATATTCAGTTTAAGCGTGAGAGATACTAATGGAGTTTCACATGAGTATGTCTTTCTGAAGCCTTGTTACTCATGAGTGAGAAAAATAAAAGTTTCATTCATGAAAGTTAGCGACACAAGAAAACAAGATATGATCTAAGATTTTACAGAGAATGCTAGTGGGGTAAAAGCATTCCGCATTTGTAAGGGGGGATTGCTTATTCCCTGATTTATGCATAGCGCAATCACCTTGCGGACTTTCCACTCAGCCGATAGAGAACCTGTGTCAAGCAACTGCTAAAAAGTCTTTGTTAGTATTATTGAGGAGTAGGCAGCAGCGCTTTTCAAGCACTTGTGGCTAATGGAATTGCAACCCGGGGATGATGAAAGTTTATTTTTGTTTATTATGCTCTCTACAAACGCTGGCCAAATTATTATTGGAAACATTACTGGATGGTTGTAAAATTGTGGGCAGATAGATAAGCATTGGAAGTGAAAGAAAAGTTATTTACCAAAGCATTGTTCACTACAGAAGCGCATTTGTGGGATACAACTTCATTACCCGCGCAATTGACTAAGTTTACGTCACACTTGTCGCTGGGGTATATACTGCACTGTAGTTCCTTGTTCTTCGTATTTGTTTTTAGTATTGATGGCAGAACATCCAAATAAAGGTTGCCCTTGGTGATCTTATTTACACTTGCGTATTGATCTGAAGAAACTTTATTGGCTCTCAACCAAGTGACATTCCAACTAGTATTGGCTGATCTATACAGATGTCTTTTTGTTTATTGGAGAGGTGTTTAATGTAAGGCTTGTACCATGGGGCGTTGCACTTAGAGGTGACTCTTCGTAAGGGGATGCACCTGTTTGTGAGTTCATTAACGTTAGTATGTTTGAAGGCATAAAATGTCACTTGTAACTAAAAAGAAAGCGCTAGAACTCTTTTCCGCATTTGGGCTAACAAAGATAATGGTATTCACATCCATCCATAGAAGGCTTCGACATATTTCCTTATACGTTCAAATGTATCTCCTCTTTGCTAGTAGACAGAACTGCTCTACTTTTACACATTTCCTCCTCCTTACATTTAACTAAAGTTTTTTCAACAACCCATCATTAGTTACGAAACAGGAGATATGGTATGAAAGGGAACTTTTACTTAAACAAATAACAAAGAGATTACTGCGACGTGTGGTCTTGTTTGTGTACCCTCTTTCTTTTTTGTTTGTTCGAACTTAACCACCGGGATGTCTTCCTAAAGAGATTCCTTGGAAGAATTTAAGTCAGGATTACCACGGTCCTCTCACCTTAGTGTCTACGTTTTTTTTCAATAGCTGTAGTTCCGGCCATACATTTTAGAAAGACGCGTCGAGTGATGCAACATTGTCAATGAGACGTCATAATGATAGGCTGCTGGTAAAGCATTACTCAACACTTGGAAGGTAACATGAATTAGCTACGCAACACGGTATGCGCATTACTAACTCTAAATACCTTCTTTCAGAAACAGATTCTGCGCCGTAGACGCCATTGCCTCACTTCAAAACTGCGCCTCTGAAGGTGTCCCTCGATAACGATGTCTCCTTCAGTAACGATAACCTTCAGTCTCCACGCATATTTGACCGAAGTATGCCTGATGCACAAGACTCAAGCAAGCTGTCAATTTCCTTGCCCGCCGCACGAAAATTAGGTTAAGTAATCGTATTACTTGTAGGGCGAGCGGTCACTGAAAACTTCATGTTCTTAAGTATTTCGTTGGTGTCAGAGGGCTACAGCAGACGTGGACATTCCCGTTACCAATATATTCATGGCTTTAAATGTGTTTTCAGGGAGCTGCTATAGTTTTGATTTCTTTCTTTTCTTTTTGCGTAGCGAATTCGGAATTATTTTATATCGATAAAAAAAGCAGCGTGGGTGAAATAAACCTGGCATATCGTCAATGCGTGCATCGCTATTAGCGCAGCCAACGCCCTTCATTGATTGAATACGATACTCATTTCCCCGTGTTCACCGAGCGGCTTCACCGCTGCCAGGGAAAATTATCCCTTTTCGTGGGGGTTCTTGCTGCACCTTTGCACCTGACTTAATTAAAAACGCATTCCGACAGGCCAGCGAGGCTTGAAGACCAAGGGGCCTCGGGGCAATCCTGTCCACGCGCTTTATTTCGGTTTTTTGTTTTAGCCCGATGGTTTTGGCAAGGGGCGCTTAATGATGTCTCTCTACTCTGACTGTCACAACTTCATTATACGCAGTGACAATGTCGCTTTGCGTGTTCCTTGTTTGTCTGTGCACACGCGTTGCTTTCGTTACTTTTCTTTCTCTTGAATGTGTGCCCCCGTTAAAGGAACAGATTAGGCGAAGACAGAAAAAAGGCGACCACTAACGCTTAAGTTTATACCGCTTCACGAATGTAGTTAACATTAGCCTAATTCACTCACAGATGCGTAACATTGGAAACTGAACGTGTTTGTGAACGGTAAAGCAAATACTTTGCATTTCATTTTCGAATGTAATTAGGCGTAAGAGAGATTGTAGATAGTACCTTGCCCTTCGTGTTTCACATCTGCGTGCTGTACGCAAACGTATGCATCTGTATGGAATGAGGTATCATTCGTGGCATGAGCAAACCTGTTCGAGTTTGCATGTGTGTGTGCATGCGTTTTCATTGATGTGCCCTCAACACTAACAAATGTGGCAACTAGGGTTATTGACGGAGTATACTTTTTTGTGCTCAGATACGTGGAACGTCTGAATAGCTTTTAGTAGTACTGATACTTTGAACGTGGTTTGAACGTAGATAGCGTAAATTTTGATATGACATTTATCGCCAACAAAAGAATGTTCCGTTAAAACTGGTTGGTCATATTTTTTTGGGACATAAGTACACCTGCTACAGTCTCAATCACTTCTGTCGACACAAGGTTAATGTGCTAAAATGCCAACTGCGGGGTAACATGCACTTTTGGTCGGTGTGAGGAAGCCCACAATTTTGTTTGCTCTATATCTTCGATCGCCAATGATAATAATATCTACCGTTTATATGTTTGTGCGCAACCAAGGGAAAATGTGATTTTTCTAGATTGTACTTCAGGGGCGACATGATACCAATACACTTCGTGCCCTTCAATAGTTACGCTTAAGCTGATCGACCGAAACCCCATACAAGGTTTTCAGTTAAAATATCGATCAGTTCCCACGTTGTTACAATGATGCCGGGAAGGCGTTCCATCATTTTAGTCCCTAAAAGCCCAGTTTAGCCAATCACCCCATTCCTCCCACCATAACGCTGCAAGCTTGCTGGTCACCTTACAAATTCTTTTATCCTGGTATTCTGGTAAATTAATCGCGTGCTGTCTCTGTGCCTGCCTTTGCATACAGACCAATATCTGTAGTACACTGAGCTAAGAACCACTGAACATGCGTGCTTCATGCCCAAATACAAACCTGCACGTGCATTCGGCACCACTTGTAGAGCAATCAGATCAAGAGATTCTGTGCTGTACAAATGAGGTTCCCCAAATAGGTAAAATCGGCGCTCTGCAAGTTAACCCGAATATTTACAAAAAAGTACACCGTGTTCCTTATTTGACCAAGTCTCTTATACTCATTTGAACCACAATGAAGACACAACGGCCGTCTACATCAAATAACTTTACAAGGCGCCTCAATAGACGTGTTCTAGCATTTTATATAGCGTCGTCTATTGTCTTGTTTTCGCCACCAAGGCTGTGTGCAATGGAAAAATGCAGCGTTTCATCTTAAAACAAGCGCCTACAGTCGAATATCCATCACTAAACCTAAGCAAAGTATCAAGTGCTGCAGAAAAAGAGACGTTGTCTTACTGACTTGTGAATAGGGAAGTTAGGTGACCCGAAACGACTTACCTGTGTGCCTATGATGCCCTAGATTACCTAGTCGGGGCAGGTTTAGAAGTCTGCGTCATAAGGTTGTAGGCTGCAAAGGAAGCAGCTCTCTTGCCTTTCTGTATAAATTTGGACATTTTGTTGAAAGGTCAAAGTACGCAGTCACCCCTGCCATTGCTAGCGCAACTTTGATGACCTCGCGATTTTTTTCAAGTGGCCTAATTCTGTGCGTCCTATTGTGTTTACTGCTTATCCTCCTGTTTAAACTGCAAGGGCGTAAGGGTCATGATAGATAGATACACATGATTCGTGCTTGCAACTTGAGGCTGTGCACGCGCTATATAATTGTCCTATCCTGTTGCACTACCTTAAATTAGCATTTTTACGCGGTGCAGAATTTTATTGTAATTGGCGTTTAAGCATTCAGAGACGTGCAGTGTCTTTCGCTGCAGAGATGCCGAAACTAAACGGACGCAGCGACATGGTTCTCTCTATCGGCTGTAATGGTATGCGCTGCTCTCGCATCGATAGTTAGAAGCCCTCCAGAGAAGCCGTGCGTGTGACAGCGAATGGAATGTAATGTTTGTGATGTGCGCATTGCTCCAGGATAGCTTAAAAAGTAATCATAGATGGTGTTCCGCTGGCACATTTTCATTTTTTATATCTGTGTACCTAGTTTTGAACAAACGTTTATTTCTTCAAGCAACGCCAATAGTCCTCATATGAAGTAAGAATTGGGCTTGGCATTACTACGCAAGGGGTACATATTATTATTAATTCACTGAAGGAGAAAGAAGAAAACGGGGAGGAAACTTTTGGGAGCAAAGAGAATAAAAGTGATGCACCAGCCCCGTTTGCTTCAACAAAAATCAAGTGCCTTGTTTTCACCAAGTATGCTGATGATCTCGCAATGAATTCTCCGTGCGGCACTGTAAAATACCGATGAAATAAATAAAAAAAAAGAAACTCTGCAGCTGAAAGCGGCGTTCGCCGAGAACTTCTACTGGTAGTAATCAGCCCGCAAACAGAAAGTGAGCGTATTCCTTCTAAATTTGGCGGTTTTCCTTCCTCTATTGAAGTTTACGAAAAGTAAGATGTAATTTGATAAAGAGGACGAGGTCAACATCTTGTTAGCGCTGAAGTATAGCATGCAGCGTCTGCCAGGAATTCACTCTGAAAGTCTTTATATGCCAGCGCTAAGTTTTCTCATACGCAACATTGGTCGTTGGGATGAGGAATTTGGTTCCATAAGTGCAAATCTAGACAGTGAAAAGAAAAAGAAATGTTACGTGCTAGTGCTCACTATAAAAGGAAGAAGCAATACGCAGAACCGCAGTCCTCGCACTACAGTGCGAAAATTCTCGACATAGTAGTTAATTATCCAGTTAGCAGAGTTGAACTCATCTAAGCGCAAGGCGCGCAGGTGCGTGTTTTTGCGGGAGACGCGCAAACTGGGAATGATTTGAGCTTTTCAAGAGAGAAAGACAGAGTCCGCACACGCACCGCATGATTGTACTGGCCATTAAAACGGTCTTGCGGGCCCCTCCGCCGTGGCGTGAGTGCTTCGTGCGAATGCTAGTAATTTCGGGAGATTGCAAGCAAAGTTCGATCGCTCTAAGAGCGAATGGGTGGCTTGCGTGAATGGTGTAGGCGTGCGGCGCTCTGTAATTACGGCGTTCGTCTTGGCTTAATCACTTACTTACGGGTGGCTGTTCATTAGGTTCAGAATGCGCTTTCCTGAAGCCTGTTGCCGCCACTGCCACGCTCCTTGACCAAGCGGGAAGGGCGTGTGCGTTAATACGACGCATCAAGGCTCATACGTACACACGTTCTTGAGTGGTTGTTTAGAAAAATGGTTTTTCTTCGGCTTTTATTTCTTCTGTCTTTTTTTTTTTTGTATTTGCAGACTCGCAGTTAACGTGCTCCTGGAGATTACTGTCGTTTTTTTTTCTTCTTTTACATATGCAGAAACATTTTGAAGGTGACGGAGACTTTCTAGCCCTCGGCCAGAAGTGGGTAGCACTTCGAGCATTGCCTGTGGATATTAAGTTGTGCTGTTGTACTGATTACGACAAAACACTTTTCACATCCTTCGTGGTGTCTGAAGCAAGTAAGGCATATTTAAAATTAAAAAGAAAAATGTTCTTCCTGAAATCAGTGTTTGTAACGACATAACAAACGTTCAGTGAGTATTCCGTATAGGAGCGAGCAAGTACGGGAACGTGCCTCAGCCTCTAAATTACTGTGATGCCTTATCGCGCGAACCTTGTTTACACTCGTCTTTGTACTCATACTAAGAGCAATCATGACCTACCGTAGTGTTAATTACACATAGATGCACTACTTGTAATTTCTCTCCTGTTATTTTGTAGAATGTTGCTTATGAAGCCAGATAGCCTATAGAGCACGGATTCAAATGTAATTGGCCCCTGTTATTTACTGTATACTGTAACTAAGAAAAATTTACTCACTCACTCAACAGCAAAAGCACTGAAAAGAATTTCTCAGGAGGTATGTCATGCAAAGCAGCGGCTAATGGTGCATAAACGAAAAAGGCAGTAAAGCCGTCAACTGAAATGCTTTAATAATATGGGAAACAGCAACGGTGTACAAAATTTTACATTTACAGTATTAGAACACCCAAGAAGGTCTGTGTGTAAACATCTGATATGAAAGTAAAGTTTTTCTGCGACAACAGAGACCGTCAGTATTTGCGCGGTGACACAATACTTTGTTATTCTGCTTATTGGCTATCATGCGAACATGAAATTTTATGTAAGCAGCAGTTAAATCTAGCATTGGCAGAAAACCAACACAGAAAAGAAAGAAAACAACATACAGAAGAAAGGTGTAATTTTTTCAGATCATACTAAAATTGTTTCATTCCGTTGATGGAAAAATTCGCAAAACCTTACGTAGTGTTCCACATGATTACTGAGAGATTACTGTTAAGCTACAGACCCAGCCGCTTATCTCTTCTGTTTGTGTCAGTGCTTGTCGCTGCTTCCACTGCCTTGGCATGACATCTTTTGAAACGCGAAGTAGCTTTTCCGTTATGTTCTACTAACCTTGTATATCGGAGGGTGAATATGTACTTCTGTTCCAGTGGGTAGATCTTTTTAACCCTTATGTTTCAAAGGAGAATTGCGCACCCAACAAAGCCTGGCAAAATTAATTTTCTCCGCAAGAATGATGCTTGAGTAGAAACAGTTAGATTAGTATTCTGTGCTACTAAAGTCTGCCGAACAAAAGAGAATGACTACGTGGTTTGTGAGCGTGCGGAAATGCAGAGTGGAACGATTTCAACTTCGCAGAACGGTGAACCTTTTTTTTTTCTAGCAAACGCCGCTGCGTGACGTCTTAAGGGGGTTCAAGAACATCACTATGTTGTTGGGCGACAGAGTAATTCTACTTAAAGGCGCACCAAGATAGACCTATTACTGTTCAGTTAGACGTTACTGTTCAACTGCAAAACATTTAGCTGGAGTAAAATTATAATAAAGGCAACCGAAACTTCTAAGCAGCGCATGCTTACACCAGAAACCGTGAAAACATAATGTAAATTTCTGTGCACACGGAATGATTGGAACAACCAAGAGCTGTACAGCATACCTCTACGCATATCGCTGAAACAGAATGCAGATGTGAAATTACTGGTCAGTGCCCGAGAACAATGCTACATACGATAATTTGACTACGGATATTTGTTTGAAACTGGACATTGAAATCTCACAGGGGAATTTCTTATTTGACAATCTTTATTCGACAAAAACTGCTGTGTATGACTCCAATAGGCAATTACACCCCCTACTTTGCTCGCAGTGTATAGGAAGACATCTTGGGTACTAGGCGCGAAAACACACACGACACAAGGAAGGAGACGGGACAGAGCGCTCTGTCCCGTCTCCTTCCTTGTGTCGTGTGTGTTGTCGCGCCTAGTACCCAAGATGAATTGTGACCAACTCGCCCAACAAGACGTTCTTATAGGAAGACAGTATGGGATACAAACAAATTATGCAATCAAGAGCGAGCTTGTCTGACTACAGAAATAGGGCAGTTGTTCTCACGGAGGTGTGATACAAAAATGTCACCTCACGAACAGACAGTGCTGGGTCCTTGTTATTTTACTATTCTCCTTTACGTGAAGAAGACACTTACAAAAGTTCTCTGACTACTGACATTAGGTAATAAAGCACGAAGGCTGGTTTTGTTGCTGCACAGAAAGCGACTCAATGCCATAGCGTTGAAGAAGACTGCCTTACACGGGAGGGAACAATCTCTTACAAGTATTACTAAAGCTTATGGCTTAAACTGCAGCACGTTCATAGGTCCTCGCAGCAGTCACTGCAGTCTCGAATGCGTACGACTTTCAAGCTAGAAGCTCTCTTTTTCGATAGGGTAAAATATACTTACAGTGGTACTCCCGATTTAGGCATGGAGATAGGCACTTCAGCACTATACAATTTGGCGTTACGAATATGAAGCTACAGGCAACCGTGCAGTCTTTTCTTAGTGCACAAAAAGTTGCATCCTTCTTTTACATCGTATATTGCTCGTGTGCACGCTTAATACACTGATGTAGATCTACGTGCTGAGGTGCCCAACAGCAGTCCTTTCAAAAACACTGACGCAATAGGCGCGTCGAGTACTGCTGCTTATTTCAGTAGCGCCCTACAGACTGCGACTTTTCAACACAGGCATTGCCTGCGCATAGAATTGAGCTGATGCGCGAGGTGTTAATATCGTAATCTCAAGTTTAAGCTGCTGAGTAGCTCGTCCTCTAAAACAGTGGATCGGAAACCAAGAACACTGAAACTGCAACTGGCAGATATAGCGCAAGCATTTTACTGGAAAGTAAGCTGCACTGTTAAAAATTTTAGTCTGCTCGCGTTTTCAATAGTGCTATTTTGTCAGAAAACTGCCCTGTAGTCATTCCTTCGGAAAAAGATTATTACTGTTTCAGCAACCATAATTCGATAAATGTTACGATCACCGCAAACTGCTTGCGTATGGAAGGTAGCACGGCGAGAAATTTATCCCGTTGCACCTCATGGGCCCATGTAACATTTACAAGTAGCCACTAGTAAATTTTATGAAAAGGAGTATCACTGCTAGACGTAACACTTGTGAATTGGGCTGACTTTGAGTTACACCACTACCGGTGACTGAATTTCCTCCTGCCTAGAGAAACCACAAAAAACTGTTTCGCCTTCGCAAGTGCAGTACATATGACTAACAAGATAGTCTCAAATATTAAAAGGTGGCAAAATTGCACATGAAGTTGAGGCTTCTTCGGGAACTGAAGACACACGGCGTAGGCGTCTCCAGTTCCCGAAAATTATTTTGTTTTAACTAGCCCACAGACCACACCTTAAGCAACGACACGCCAGTGTCTGGCAACTAATACGATTATTAGGCGATATATTGTTGCTTCACATGCACGTAATGTACACCGTGACTTTTGTGTATCTTCCATACGAGTGCGTGAATGAGGACCAGAACATAGCATGAAAGGGAAAATTTGTATCCGCACAACTATAGCACGCAGCTGGGAAGAGAACCAAGAAAACCATGTTTACTTCATTTACTTCGTGCCTGCGCTAGTTGGCAACGTTGTTTGATTCACTTTGATGCCTCTTATTGAGAGTACGCTACGATGTTGGTGACAAATGTAAGTCACGGAGCACGTAAGGCGTGCGGGCATCCTAAACACCAGGGATGCCAAACCTGTAGTTATTTACATGTAGCGCTGTTGTTGACCGTCAATACAGACGAAGTAGCTGGCCCAACTATCAGACAAGTAACGCTCTGTTTGAGTATTTTGTAAATGCTAAGCTTAAAGTTATACAATTTCAGAAAATATGCACAGTGCACAGTAATGAAGAAGGGTGCCCAGGCCCTCTATACTCACCATAGATGTATGCGCCCGTGCTATTTTAATGAACCACAGCGTGTCCATGCTATATACATGGTAGAGTAGTAAAATGTAAGCTCAATTTTGTTGCATGAGTAAAAATACTCCAGTAAAAAGGAACTGAGATGTTCAATTTATAAAATTGGTTTCGACAAGCGCTCAATGCAAGCGTAGTTCGTACAAATCTCTGAACAACCACAAGTGGCGAAATGTTGGTTTGCCAGATCTTCCCCTTCTATTTCATAGAGAATAATATTGTACTGCATAAATGGAACTTTCTGCTAAGTTAACTACACCGACGAATTTCACTGCAAGACTGCCCACATATACCACCTATATGTCGAAGCCGGGGTACAATGGAAGTGAATATGTTTTGAGCCCCTCTCGGTCCTCAATTTTAGCGTTGACAAATTACACACAGAGCTGGTCAATTGAAAAACGAATGAGCTTTTTCCTAATAACGTAATTAGCTGTCGCTTATTACTCCGTGTCACACGTAATCCTGCACGAAGTGCGTGTAATTGACGGAATAATTATCCACTCATTGCCTCTCCCATATTTAAGAATTACTTTGTATTTAGTGTATTACGAAATTTGCCATTTCTACTTGCACTCTCCATGCACACACTATGCTTTAAGTTGCACTGTTTTGCAACAAAATAAATTTAGTCATGCATTAGTCCTTCTTTTCAATCTTACCGGTTGGTCACACGACCTTGAGCAAGGCGGAACAGATGATATGAGGAAGAAGAGCATAAGCAACTTCCTTGCTACGTATTCCGCAAAATGAGCACTATTTTTTTAACCGTGCACCCCCCCCCCCCCTCCCATTCATGGCCGATCCGCCCGAGTGCGCTATCGGTGATTAGGTTTCTCCCTTTCTCTGAAGTGAATAAATCAATAAAATTGATTTAGAAAGAGATCATATTGTGGTATATACTGGAGCGCGGAAAGTTGGTTAGGGTATACAGAAGAGGGACGGGGTGAACCTTACTGTCACTGCAGAACACGGTGACACTATGGCATAGTCGCATGCTTTATAATTGTGCATAGTAAACCACAATGTCTTATCTCGACTAGAACGGCTCGAGAAGACAAATATGACCCCACAGGCATAAGAGAAAGATAAACGGGTTTGAAAGGCTGGGATGCTAAGGGGAGAAGACTGTGGTTTACTACCCAGCCCTGGGGGAAGGGTAAGTGGAAATAAAGTATGTAAAGAAAAGTGGACAGAAAGAAGCAACGGCATGTAAAATAAACAGGTGAGGTTGGAATCGTCCGTGAGAACTAGAATCTGTCTAATAGGCCGCTCGAACGCAAATATTTCAAGAGTGCCCTGAATGACTTGTGGTGTGACGACTGTATAGGTCTTCGTTCTAGGGCTGTCTGCTCCGAAAGCGGCCGGTCGTCAAGGCACGACAGCGCGGTCGTGAGTGACTGCCTGTGTGCGCTGTTTTGGGGTCATGGACGAAGAACGTGTTCGATAGTTTCCTCGTTGCCGCAGCGGTCACACGGAGCTGTACCTTCTCTTTTGATGAAGAAGGCAAAGGATATTGTATACGTGACAATAATCAATTATAAATAATAAATTAATGGAAATGAAAGTGAATGTTTCATTTACATTACTTTATCTTTTCTTTTAAATTCAGTTAGTAAGTACAAGTAACATCTCCTATGTTGTCCTTGGCGTCATTGTTTGTTGGCTTCCAATGATATGCTTAATAAAAATCGGGCTCCATGGTTAACCGCCTTCCTGTTTATTACATAAAGAGGGTCTCGAATATGGCTACATTGATGCCTTCGGGGAGCATGTACGGGTTTAACGACCAATTGCCTTCACCCAAAAGGATCACGTACACGTGACGCCTGCGACAGAAAGTATGTTCCGCATCCGCCGCCAAGTTCCGTGAGTGGTGGCGCTGGGTAACACTCCGAGGGTTAGTTCTAGTAGTAAAACATAAATACCAAAGAAAGTGGATGGGAAAACGGTGCCGCGGTAGATGCAGTAGCAGAGCATCCCACATGTAATGCGAAGACGTGGGAGCGTTCCTCACCTGTGGCAAGTTGTTTTTTAATCCAGTTTATTTCCAATAATTTATCTTTTTTAAAGTTTAGTTAGTAAGTACAAGTAATATTCTCCCTGTGGTCCTTGGTGTCATTGTTTGGTGGCTACTAATGATATGCCTAATGAAAATCGCTCCCCTCGGTTGACCCCGTTTCTTCTCGATTATAGATATATATGTTTATATATATCCGCTCTATCCTGGTTCGGAATAGCGTGCTGCCTTAAATCGCATCAACACAGGAACGGCGACAAGCTTCAAACGTTGTTCGCAGCAAAGATATGCGTGTGCAAGAGGGCCGGCAATTTTTCTGTTCTACGCGAACCGCCTAAGCGGTGTTCCCGGACGATCTTTTCAATATGCAGCGGATCGTGGTAAGCGAGGAGAGAAAGCCAGCGCTGCAAAGGCAAAGCATGTCGCGCTAGAATCACCGCAGCCTGTTCTCCTATCTCCGGCAGCAGATGGTAGTGCTTGCGGCAGGGACGAGCAGCCACTGCCTACGTTACCAGTGGCTGTAACGTCCGCGGGAAGGATAAGAAGAAACAGCGAGAAAAAGAAGTGAGTTGCGGTGTGCACCCGATCGGATCGGCTGCGCTCGCGACTACAGGGACGATGTGAAGGAAAGAGAGCGGCGTCGGAGAGAGACTGATGGAAAAACCGCGGTCAAGACTGGAAGGAAGCCAAAAGCGAATACCCTGCTTGTGTGAGCGCGCGCACGGGTGTGTGTTTTCGTGTGTGCGTATGTGTTTTTCTGTAGGTTAATGCGAGTGTCCATGTGCATGGACGTGCGTGCGAGGGAGCGTACACACTTGTGTGTGTGTATGTGTGTGTATTCAGAATATCGACAGCCATGTCTGCTGACAATACGATGATGATGATGATATGTTGTGTTTAGTGGCGCAAGGGCCAGGTTTGGCCAAAGAGCGCCATGACAAGTGTTAATGTTTATGTATTATGGAAGATGTGGCTTGGCTGTAAAGTGGCCTAAAAATACGAAGCTGGGCACTCGCCCTGCCGCAGTCCTTGTGCCAACTGTGACATTTACATGCGACTCGGTAGACGTTTTCGTTCTATTTACCGCGTGTGCTGTCATGGGTGTCCTAACGATGACTGCACTGTGGCTTCCAGAACGCTGGTTTTGCTACTTTCGCCTCCCAGGTATTCGTTAGCTGAACTCCCCACTATGGTGCAATCAGGTATTCGGATCACTTTACTCTGACGAGTTTTAGGCTTAACTTATGAGCCCTCATATTGTATTGACTGCAAATAAAGGCGGGGACGGCAGAAGAGAACACAAAAACGACATGGGCGATTACTTTCAATTGGTTTGTTCACGGCAAGCCGTGGCAATATATAAACAAATTGAACATGCGCAGAACGCAGAAAACAAGAACACTCCTCAGCCTAGCGGGGCAACCAACTATAAAAAAAGCTATCTCCGATAGAAACAGCCTAATGGAAGTGTCACTAACACAGTCTTGGCCTTTCTTTTTTATGCGATATGCCTCCATCAGTTCGTGTGCAGTCTAGTCCTGGCTTCTCCCCAGAATATTGATCTCCTTGAAAGGTGGTGCACAGGGCAGGCATTGCAGTGCGCAGTCAAGTGCGCCAATTCATCTTTCGTTAACTTTTGTCCACGTTCCCTGGCTCCATCATTCAGGCACCGTCCAATCTGACTTATTTAGGAGTTGCCACCCTCCAGGGGGATTTCGTACACAACTCCTACATTGCATTTTGCATGCGGCATGGTATGGTTCTTGGCACAGCCTTGCCTTCCTTTAGGAGCACGGGAGGTGCGAGGGCAGAGCCGCGCCAGCTTAAAAGGGGCTGAGAAGAGAAGGGGGCTCCAAACCTGCCTGCCACCTTCCTTAGGCTGTGAGTGACCCTGTGAATATACGACACCATTTCAGGTCTTACGGCTATAGTAGTCGTCCTCCCCCTTGCTTTTCTCTTAGATCCGTTTACTTTCTGCAGGAGTGTGTCCACCATTGGCGTTACCATCGAGTCAGGGAACCCTGCCGTCTTAAGACGGGAAATCTGATTGTCAAAGGCAAGCTGCATCCTGTGCAAACACTACTTGCGGAGAGCCGATTCTAAGCAGAGGATCCCTACTCCTCGTTTGACAATTTTTCACTGGGAGGAGTCATACGGCATCAAGTCCTTCTGTGCCCGAGGGAAGTACTGCCAGCACGCGTGGCCTTTAGCAAGGGAAATCCTTAGGTCTAAAAAACGCATGGAATTTTGGAGTGGGAGTTCGTGAATAGAAGAAAGCCCTTTACCGAGTTGTTTAAAAATGGCTAGAATGCTGTCACAAGTAGTTAAATTGCCTTGCCCATTAAAAACAATTAAAAAGTCATCCATAGATTTAAACACATTTAAAATGTTTAAAAACGCACCCCAAACGCCTCATCAAGCGCTTTGTCTATGGTAGCTAAAAATGTGTCATTGTGCGGTCAATGTGATATGCAGTAAGCACTAACAAGGCCAAGCTGATGTTCTTCTTATGAGCCCTCCTTTAAGTTGGAAGTGGGCCACCTTCACTTTTTCTGAAGATAAATGGTGCCAGTGTGCACAAGTCGTTACATCGTCATGCTTGGCTTTGTGATTGCGTATAATTTTCGTGCAGTTCTAAACGCGAGAATTCATTCCTGTTTTCTTCAGCTCATTATCATGTTCTTTCTGTCATAAGGCTTCATTCGATAACACTGTAGTCCCTCGGCCTGATGGTTCAGACGCAAGCAGATGATGTTTAGCAAGAAAGAAAAACGTACTCGTGTTTGCACGTGACCTTGTCTGTCTGTAGTTGTGGAAGATATTGCGCTTGTAACTGGAGAAATACTATGTCTGAATAAAAGCAAAAAAAAAACAAACTAGACAGGGTGCACTGACTATACCGACAAGGACAGGTGATGCTGCAGAAAGAAAAGTGGGGTCATCGCGCTGAAGTTTTGCAACTCTCTCACAGGCATAGTTCGTGGAATGTAAGTATTCGCCTTGTATAAATGTATGTATAAATGATTTTGCTTTAGACCTCACGTGGGCAAGTTAGCCAGAAGTTTGTGCGAGTGATTTGTGCGCCTAGACCCAACCGATTTCTCCGCTATAGTAAGCACAGCCACAGAAGCACTTCGAAAACGAGGAAATTACAATCAAAGCTGCAATGTCAAAGACCACGGCTTAGCGTAATGAACAGTACGCTACAGCAGAGTGATGGTGGTTCAATTGTTCCGTTACAACTATTAGTAGAATAAGACAATTTGTTTTAGTTATGCATGTTAAGGCACTGTACGTTGGCTTCCTCGCGGTTGGGTCTCTACATTTACTAAGTCGCTCAGTCAAAAAACAAGTTTCTCAAGCACAGCTGAACAGGGCGTGCAGCTAACGCCAAAGTATATGATTACTCAATGCAGCGCTTTCTTCATTAGGACATCTACCAGTGACATCAGCATTCAGTGTGTTTGATCATCGGTGTTGGTGAATAGCTTAGTTCTGTCGTCCATTAAAAAAGAATATCGCGAAAACAATTCGGTGCAAGTTATTTTAATGAAACTCTTACATTCCAAAAACGACAGCATACCAATGTGGGGCAAATGTCGGATAGCGACCTGCGTTTTTGCGCATGAAAGAACGAATCCGAAGTGCTAGAATATAGACTAAATATGTTTCTGGTGCTAAACTGCTCCTTCGTCACCGGGAGACGCTATCGCTAGAACAAAACTTTCCGTGGTCACCCACTACTCTGGAAGCAAGTACACATTTTTTGTGCTAAATAGGTGGTCATCAAAAATGTTCGTAATACCCATGTATGGAAACCACCAAGTACAGACGCAAGACATTCGTAGATGCGCATATTTTAAATGAGCGACTGTGGTTATTGCTGTATGCAGCTGTCTACACGGCAACAAGGTAGCTCATCATGTAAATAATTCTTGCAGAAAGCACCTCCACATGACTGTTCACGCTAATGCTATTAGCACTGAAGCAAATTAGCGACACACTCTATTGTCACTGCTGAAACTCGTCATGTTTGAGGCGTGCGCTGCAATCAGTTTCCTCTCTTGCTCTTGTGAGGAAGATAATGCCGATTTATTGTCATCGACTTTGAAGCAGGATGGTGACAAATAGCCATCTAGCATGCTTGAGGTAGCCACGAAGGCTATACATGCTTTTCATTCAGGCATTTCTTACACATCCGGTTACTGTTTTCTCTCTTCCTGAAAACTTCTCTATGTACTTTGTACCGCTACCTATGCCTGTACTGGGTGCGGTCGTATCAATCTCTTCCCTGTTCTTTTCCTCCCAATAGCCTAAACGTCTCTCGCTTATCTCAACTCCTGACCCGTTGATGATTCCGTCCACTTAAGATCCAGGCACTTCCGAAAGGCATACGTTACCTACAGGTATCACTGGGTTAATTCCTTCTCATACCATTAGGATGTGCTGCGTGGTCTCCGGATTTCTTCTGCAGCGGACACATGCCTAACCTGGTTGGAATATTGGCTCCCGTATGTGTATATCACTAAGCAATCAGCTAGTGCTTCAAACAACAAAGGAGTTTTCCTTCTAATTTCTTTCTTTTCCATTCTTGTATATATCCATGGTCTTTTTTGTTGGCATTCTGTGCACGCAATTCACTGTCGCTGTTTCAGTTTCTTTTTGATGACTACACCTTGGCCATTTACACTTGGAATCGCCCTGTGCTTAGTTGCCCACTTTCTTGGCCTCTTCCTCCACTCGGCGCAGTGCGTTTCAGTTACACATGCTTGTGCACTTTCCATGCTCTTCCATGTTCCTGAGACTTCCAGACTAATTTTGGTCTGCGGTTCCTCCGGCTAACGTGTGGATGCGCTGCGTCATTAGCGGCACCACCGCGAAGTCTGCCTGCGCTGTGTGTCTGAATATAGATGCCGCTGGTTCTATTCAACCCAGCAGTGCAGAAATAATTTTTTTTTCATTGGAGAGCGGCACCTATCTAATGGTAAATACCCGTTTACCCAAGTTCACGTTAAAGGCTCATTGAATAGTAGTTAGCATCAAGTGGGTTCCTTGAAGAGTGGTATGAACCAAATAGGTTTATTGAAGAGCAGCATTGACCTAGTGGCATACACAGTGACCAAAGTTAGTGAGAAAAAGGTTTGTTGACAGTGGTACAGCACCATTTTCCCTTACCTAGTGAGCCAAGTTTGCTTGTTTTGAACTGGGTTCCCTCAGCACAGCAGCCCCATGCTCCACTTATTAGATCATGAACAACCCAGTGACCCAAGTTGGGAAATCAAACAGTTACATAACGCCCAAATGGATACGGGAAATTGCGTGAAGCATCCTAAGAGTGCTAATCGCAGTAAAACAGCACGAAAAAAGGAACAACTAGGAAGGCGCGCCAACTTTCATGTTTTGCGCGTAATCATTCACTTGATGATCGCTCACGAGCTTGCTTATCTTTGTATTCTACAAACGTATTTCAGTAGCTCCACCTTGAGTACCTTAGGAGTTGTGTTGTCTTTCGATGCGATTCAAATGCACTTCGAATGTGAAACCAGCGCCTACTATTCAAGTCAGCAGTCAGAAAGGACAATCTTCATGTTTTATTTCTTCGCTTTAGCCAGCGATCAAGGTCGGTTCACTCATCAATGAGCGTGAACCGGCGCCAGACATCACTACGAGGGAAACATATCAAAACTGTGTGTGCGACAAAAAATTTGTGGCTGGTACCTTTCAATACAAATAATTGCAAAAAGAATGCATAAGCGCACAAAGACTTCCGTTGCTCCTACACGGAAAACACGGAAAGGTGGTGGTAACAATGTCAAGAAAAGGAAAAAGAAAAAAATCGCCCACAGAGAAGCACATCGAGATCATAAATAAGACAGCGCCTGAGAGGAAAGCCAGAAAGAACCGGAAACGGAAATGCGCCTCAAACAAGCGGAAGACGAAAGAAACGCCAAACGGATGTGAATGCCTCACGGTTGCTGACGTAAGCTCCGAATGAGGGCACCCGGCATAGCCTCTCCACATAGTTCCCCAGTTGCTGGCTCCATTGCTTCTTTGTTTTTTTACCTTCGTGCTTGTGCCCAAATATCTTCTTATTTGGTCTGGCAACAAGGCAGTTTTTGTTCGCTGACTGGCGTTTTTCCTAGCGACGCGCTGAGCAGGGGGACGATAAAATATCCTCGCCCGCACCCTAAGATACCTCCCGTCGGGTTTTGCGAGAACGAAGAACCATTTTCGTTGCTCTGCCAGTGCTGTACAAGTGAGTTGAACCATAAAACCGCGAGTACCATGTAGGCATTCATTTGCACTCAGAAAGTAAACATACCAGAGCCATCCTTCAGGGAATGCAGGATGGGGCCCCCTGGGGATAGAATTAAAAACAAGGTCACAAAAAAATACGGGCCTTGCTTTATATAATCCAACGTATTCCAGTGCGCTCATGTTAGCACGGCTTGCAAAATTAGATACATAGCTTGGTATCACTCGTGGCCTAATGTACAGAAAATACAGGGGTTTATTTTATGACGGTGTTTTCCCGCCCAAGTAGCTGATGTTTTTTTTTTGTGTGTGAATGTTGATACTCCCCTTATATTGCTCTGTTACAGCGACTGAACCACCACTTCTGAAGTCCTAAGCATATTTTTCTGCTCTAAAAGGGTAATCTTGTTAATGTGCATCTGGGTCGAGACATTTAGATATGCGCGCACAACGAAGGCTGTGAAGTGCCTTGCGAGCCGCACAGTTGAAACGATACAGTGCACAAGAAAAAAAGTTCCAGACGGACGGTGAGTTTCCATAACAATTACAAAACGTCTGATAAACCAGGAACGTTGTTTCCAGCACCACAATTTACTTTTCTGTTCGTTTAGAACACCTAATGGACTAGGTTTGTCACTTTCTTGGCGCCTTTACGTGATAACCGATGCATGTAGTAATAGTCTGCTGTATTGTAAGTCATTTCTTTGCATACAATATTAATTTTGTATATTTCCTTCTGCGCTAAAGTTGAACAGAGTCTTCTGCCATATGTGAAATGTCCTTTCGAGTTATACAGACTTCACTCGGGAGTACGAGGTACAAGCTAATACCACGTGAAGCCATGTTGCAGCTGCTCAGAAACATTTGCGCACTGTGGGAGTCTGAACAAAAGGCAGAGCTTTAAAGATAATTGAGTGCTCCAGTTCTTTATGCTTGCTCTAGTTCTTATTGAAACAGAGCGTAAGAAGCCAAGCAGTGGAAAGGCACGTAGGCCAATCACATCAGCGTCTGGATCGCAACCGGGCACTTCGTTTCCCCTTCCTTTCCCCTAGCGCAGGGTAGCAAACCGGAGACCTTAACTATAGTGAACCTCCCTGCCTTTCTCTCGTTTGCCTCTCTCTTTAAGTGCCCTTGGCGTTAAAGAAAGAGGGAGCTGAAAGGGGAGTGAACACGTGGACAGGAATGTGGATGTGCAGAAGGACTGTTAACAGTAAATCAGGCCAGTGTACTTTGAAACTGCACCAATTGACAAATAACATTTCGCGCCATCGACGCATGTGGCCAAGGTCCAAGTATGTTTGACTCAGAATACGGCGTGGAGTCTAACAGCTTTAGAGTTGTGCGGTGAGAGAGGTGTTAAACGTGATACGGAGGACGCATACACAACAGGTGATCAATGGTTTCCTCGCACCTAAAGGAGTAGCACCTCGGGTCATCGGCCTTTGCTGCAAAGCAGAAAAAAAATGTCGCAGTTTCACCCGAAAGTCGAAACATCGATTGCAATAGCAAATTACAAGCCAGCTATACGAAATAAGATAGTTGTGTTATCGGCCGTGTAAACTCGTGAACATACGCTCACTAAGAAAATTAACAAGCATGGTGTCACGCGCGCACAGACCAACATCAATACATCTCACTCGATAAGCGCAGACACTCGCTGTCAAAACGCTGGTGTGAGGACGAGCGGCGTCAGCAGCGAGCAAATTGACCTTTGTGCGAGCTCTCGCTTCAACACGAACTAAGCGCCTAGAACACAGCATGCACGCATACTGCGGCACGAGCTTGCGGCACGAGCATGCACGAAGCTATCAGCCATCGGCGCATCTAGACTCTGTACTCATTACAGATCACATTCCAGATAGGGATTAAGTGCCTTCAGTGGGGTGGAAGACGGTGTGCTTCCTCCTGCCTTCCTTGCTCGGCTCACCCTCGCAGCACCATCGCAACCACCATCCTCGGCTCACCCTCGCACGCTTTCACTCGCACCTACAGTATACGGCACATGGCCACGGTGTAATCGCACTTGGACTTTAAAGGGAACATCACTGCGACGGTGACACCGACGACGACGAGGACAGCGACACTGCGCCTACAGTCTCCGTCTTATTGCTATCGCAATAGAAACGTTCGTAAACAGTACTTTAGGCTATATATTTCTGTATCAACGTCTGTTTGCTTCGTTCAAATTGTAAGCAAGCCGATGGTTGTGACGCGCTTTGACATCAAATACATGTGCCGGTAGCTGCTATGTGTAGCACCCTGCATGTAAGTAGACCTGCCGTCATTCACATAGCACATGTCATAGTCGGCGGCAAAGAAGACAAGACTTAAGAAGTATTCCTAATGCCTCCCCATAGCCTGTGATGCGCGTTGAAATCACATCTGATGACCTACGGTCCCGGGACCATTACTGGTATTTCATTGGGCTCTCGCTGGAAAAGCAGTTAGTTGGAGAAATATAAATGCACAAATGAGTGTGAAGGACACGGTGGTATTTTCCAGATGCAGGAAGATGTGCTGATTGTCATTGTGAGGCTCTACCGCATGGGCAAGTTACACAAGGTCCACCCAGGTGTCCTCTATTATTTCGCGGCACGCACCGCATGCTGGCGAGTCGAAAGGTTCCTTTTCACCGTGAGCGAAGCCATAGTACTTGATTCACAAATAAGCAGCATGTTAAAGCGATGTGAAAAACGATTTAGTGAAAGTTTCATACACCGGTCTTGACAGCTTTGGCATCTAATCTCAAGATTAGGGCTTTTTTAATTTCACTCTGCAGAAGAGGCATTGGGCAAGACACAGTATTTCCTCTAGGCTTCCAAGTGCTGTATTAAGAGCCTTCAGCACGATGAGCACTTCTTCCGCATAACTACTACTTGCCGGTCTTCTTCAGTCCATTTGCCGAGAACTGGCGCTGTGTGCTCTACCTAAGTGTCCGTTATCGCTTGAGTTGAAGCCGGACGTTTCAGTGAGTGCCAATAGAGGTGCGAAGCATACTGTGGGTAAGGTTGAGGCAACTCTGAATATTGGCTTTATTTTGGCCGTCGCAGCTCCATACCGCTATATTACTTACGAATGAAGCCATGCTTCTAGAGGCTGCCCAAATTTTCAGTTGATTATACCATTGGATGAGGGGTTTCTTGAAACTCTTAGACCATGGCGTAAGTCAGGGGAGCCAAATTCAACACTACACTTGCTATGATATCTTCAACAGAAGAGAGTTCATCTGTATATTGTTCAACCTTGCCCTCTTCCGAATTGTCAAATTTTATTGCACACAAGTCATCTATCATTCCCCGATGATTATAACTTGCGTTCAGGCATCTCGGGCAACTTGCCTTTTCGAATGTGGACTTATAGGGCTGCCACAAAATCTGAGAGCACCCTGCATTAGTCCCTCATAGACATGTCTACAAAATGTGTACGTTGATTGCCTTCACACGTTCCAAGTGCCAGATTCGTTGGCTGTCCGTGCGAAATTATTGAGCATGATTTATTGGTAAGCCTTCATGGTGCCTATTTAAAGAATGCGCTGTTTCTCATTGTTCATGTAATGTATCTGCAGGAAAACATGGTATACACATGTGCAATCCATGCTGATGCTGTGCTATATCATATTCTATATTATTCTTGCGCCGCGGCCTGCCACTGTTATTGCCTGCATGCAAGACCAACATTTCTGCTTTTGTAAGCCCGCGTCATAAAGCCAGTCAGACGTATGTGCAGGTGCAACAGTATGGTTAAACTTTAGCAACCACCTTAAATTGCCATGGACAGTTTTATTCCAGCTGGCATAGGTGTCAACCCTTTCACGGTATATATTGATATTGTTTTAGAAAACCGTAATCTTCACTTTGCCTTCTTGCTGGCCCATATCCGATAAACTACATTTTAGTGGATGGTCACCGTTTATTGAGACTTTGTGCTAATAAATATTGCATGAAGTTCAGACTTATCACCTGTGACGACTTCGACAGTTATGAACGGCAATTACGAATAATGCTAATCATACTTCTCTGACATTGAAGCAGTTGGAGCTGCTGTTTTGTATCGGCTGTACATGCACATTAGTATATGTATATCGATATCTATATCGATACAGATCGATGTACATATATACTTCGGTATGTATATCGAATATTATACTTTCCCTTAGGGGCCCAGCAACTGCGATTTTAATGCCATAAATACGGCCAAAAATGCGCTATTACCATAGCAATGTTTGTTACACTTAAGACGAGTTTCCGGCGTCGGCGCACCCGTGTTGTTCCGTATAAAGTACCAGTGCGATAAGATGGCGGCGGTGAACCGTATGGTGTGGGTTCAGGTGAAACGAAGCTAAACCGAGGATGGTGGTTTGATGCAGCAGTGTCTTCTCCCTTTCGCAAGGTAGGAAGGCGGTCAAGGTGCGCGCAGTCCTCTCTGATGCGAAAGGGGAAATATGCGTTAGCTAGGAGGCGAAGTGAGGGGGCAGATTTGAGACATGCACCACTGTGCTATAAAGGGAAGCGAAAATATTTGTACAACTAGCATGAATCTATTGGTCCAATATTTAATGATTTCTAAGTCCTTCGGGCGCCCATTCTATAAGTCTAATGATCCGCCAATCATCTTTCCTTTTTATTAAAAGATCTGTCCAGCTACTTTTTTTCTGAATGTCAACTACAATAATGGATATCCCCGTTTGCTTTCTGATCCAGACCGCTCTCTTCCCGTATCTTAACGTTGTGCTTAAAATTTCTCGTTCCATCATTCTTTGCGGGGTCCTTAACTGGTTATCAAGTTTCCTTGTTAACCTCCAGTTTCTGCCCCATATGTTACCCCGATAAAATCAAATGCTTGCATATTTTTATGTTTCAACAATATTAATAATGTCCCAGTCAGCGTTTGGCAATGTCTGCCGTATGCACTCCAAGCTTTTTTTTTATTCTTCTTTATACTTCCTTCTCATGATATGCGTCCCCTGTAAGTACGTGACTTAGATAAAAGCACTCTTGCACAGACTCAAGAGGCTGACTTGAGATCTTGAATTGTTCTTCCCTTGCCAGGTTATTTAACATTTCCTTTGTTTCCTGCATATTATTACTCATCTGTGCTCTTACACTTTCTCAGTTAAGGTTCTCATCATTTGTTTCAATTTATACCCATTGTTTGTGAGCAGGACCATGTCATCTAAGACCGAAGGTTGTAGAGAAATTCGCCGTTAATCCTCACTTCTAAGCCTTCCCAGTCTAATAGCTTGAATACTTCTAAGCAGGCCATGAATAGAATTAGAGATTGTGTTTCCTTGCCGGATTCCTTTCTTGATAGGCTATTTTCTACTTTCTAGATCCATTCTAATAAAAAAGAAGCGCTGTCAAGGACGGCAAAAGATTGGGAGGGGGGGTGATGAAATTAGGAAATCCACAGGTGAAAGTTGGAATCAGCCAGAGAAAAGCAGGGCTTATTGGAGACTGCTTGGAGAGGCCTTTGTCCTGAATGCTGATGATGTACTTTTGTCATGGTAGGTAATGGTTTTACTCATAAAGCTATGCGTCGTACCTACAAAGTGCGCCAAGATATTATCAACTCTGTGTAGAACACAAACGCTGGGAGTAAGCTTTGTTTGTACAAGTTTTAGAAGGCACAATGCTATTGCGGATTTTAGAGTGTTCTTAAGTACTGTGTGGATTCTCTAGATGCTCTGTACTGTGCACTTACTCAATGGTTCTCTTCCGTCGAGATACATCGTACATTACTGAACCTCATGTAGCTGGTCCTGGCACTCGCAAGCACTGATTCGTTTCTAATTGTAATGGCTGATAGATTAGCGTTGTGGATACCAGGACACCAATGGCTCCCTTTTGCGCATTTCCGTTATATATGACGTCGAGTGCCTCCTTCTGGATACTGTGATGAATCAGCTGTACCTCAGAATGCTCTCATAGGCGAAAACTCACTGATCTTCATCATGCACATATGCGTGATATTTGCAAAAATGACTTAATGCACTAATAATTTTGTTTAGAGTTTATGGCGATAAGAGCTTGTATGCAGTAGCCCTGTGCATTCTTTTCCGCGCGTACAATGTTTGCTCTCTCTCCGTTTTCCTCTTTCTATATCTTTCTGTCTTTGCATTTGTGTTTGGTATCAAACCGGATGACTGGCGGGTTGATCTTGCGACGTGCCCTCTTTTTACTTCTTTTTTATCTGCCGTGAAAAAGAATTATCAAGCTTTTAATACCTGATGAAAATTCAGCAGTATTTCTTTCGCTACAACTGCTATCTGGTGGAGAGAGTAAATTAGCGAAGAGCAGCCGCTTGCTTAGTTACACACGACTTACAGCCTGAATAGTGAATATCCTAGGTTACATATTGCATTATCATTCACTTTTAATTCGAATCAGATGCTCGACTGTCGTCTCTTCTTAGTTTTTGATTAGGTCATGCCACCGTATTGCTTCGCTCTCTTCCTTTCCCTGCTACTCTGCATCTAAAGGACGTAGGCGTGAATTAACATTGCACCGGACGTTCACGGCTTGCGCACAGAGCTTGGGCAACATTGAAGACGAGTCGTGGTTTAGACACAACAAGCTGGCTGTGTCTGCTTCGTGCCTGTTTTGAAAGTACCATGATGAGCTGGACTCCGAAACACAAGACCAGAGTCCGAAAAGAAGAGAAATAAACGGGCAAACAAGAAACAAATAAGAAATAGAACAAAACTAAAAGGTGTTACAGCAAGAGCACAATAAAAGAAACGTAACCGGGTAAACCGATGTTTTGACTTTGGTCGCAAATTGATATGTTTAGCCAACAGAATGCAGAAATGTATGCTCTATTAATGCGAGAGATTGCGGTGCAAACTTACATCTATAACATGGCACAAGAAAAATGCATGTAAGGTCACGAGCAATTCGCATGCACAAAAAGAATGCCTCTGTTTGGCTGAGCAGCCATTCATGCCAGAATTTGAAACGAAGGTAAACGTTGTAATCTAATTTACTGCGATAGGTCTCCCGACGTCGTCTCGTCCTCTTGCTTGCTGTTTTTTTTTGTTTTAATGTAACCTCTCTACTGCCTGCACCCTTCCACAGCTATTTGATTTTATTGTTTTTGCTGTTCTTTGTGCCAATCTCACAGTTACAAGAGTATGGGCCACAAAAGCAACTGTTACGCACTGGCGCAAGCACTTTTATGGCCAGACGCAAGACAGGCAAATTGGAGCGAAAAAGAAACAGAAGAGATTGAGTGCTGGCCTCAGCTGAACGCGCAAAGATTTCTGCACAGGCTACTCTTTTATGCACACATAAACTGGAGGTATCTCGCTCATAGTCAGAGAAAACCACGCATGAGTTATTAACCATGCTGTGTCAGCAGAGGCGACGGAAACACGTAAAAAAAGTTCCAGGATAAGACGGGACTCTTTTGGTCCCTAGCCCGCATTTATATTCATTTGTCATGGTTGAGAAACCGAAGAAACCCTGGAGGCTAGCAAGTGTACGGAAGTAAGGATCTTACCACTAGATTGCTCAAGACAATTAGATATTTTTTCGCTGCAGATACTATTACGTAGCATCCTAGTTGTTCTTCCTTTTCCAGGAGAAGTGGGATTGGCGGCATCGCAATCATTCTTTCTAGCGCCGATTTCCCGGTCAGTGGGACGACCTTATAAATACTATGATCCGGCAATGTGTCTTTGCCGAAACATTTCTTATGTTATTTTTTTTTTACTAGCTGACGCCTCACTTGCAGGGGACGAAATTGGAACTTCAGAAGAAATTGTGAAAGAGGCCGCATAGCGCGATGTGAAAATTGCCTCCCTTTGTCGGTTGCCTTGACGCTTCGCTCTTAGCCATTACTATTTAGCATATTATTATGCGGAACTGCCAAGTTCTGCCATCGGAAACCTAAATTTTATATGTGTGACATATCTCGCGATCCTTCTAAGAATAATAATTTACGTTCTGATAGATGAGAAATGCTTGGAGGCGCCCCTCGAAACTTGCATTTATATAATATTTTTACATGTCAGTATTTTCCTGCTGGCGGGTGGCTATAACACTCGTGACAGCGATTGGCGCAATATGGAGATAATTGCCTCGGCTTTGGCTTTTCGAGCACAGCAGTTACGTAAAACAGGTTGTCTGAATGCGATAACGTGGTTTTAAGCAATGAGGCGTCAGATGGTTACGTAAAACACTTCATTCGCCAGCACCTACAGCACTATGTCGGTAGACGCGAATGTTTGTGATTTCATATGGTGTTAACTTCTGTGCCCAGAGTGCATACGGTATTTACCATAATTATGGTGTTTACATGAACAAAGATTGCTGTCTGTCTACAACATAAAAACGTTGACCCATACGCAAGGCCTTTATTTTATATGATTCCCACCTATATTTTTAACTATGTGGCTGCACACGGACAATGCTGTCGGGTAATTTTGATCACCTTTGGGAAGAAGGTATTTTGATACAGTAATGCTTGTTAGATTCGTGCGTTACACAAACAATTTGGTGGAGCACCGCCTCGAAACTAGTTCTACTCATTTTGAGAGTAAATGCGTGGGTGCACGTTGGCCAGACGTACTGAGAAATCAGCCAAGACAGGGGGGAACAAATTTATTCACGAGCTGTAGAGATGGGACCAGACAGGCACATAAGGGTAAACACAGATAGTACATTTAACAGGTTTGCCGCTCTAGCCGCTCTAGTGGCTGCGGCAGTGACGGGAGCTGGGGCGCAGCCCGGACTCCGAAGGTAAGGAAGGCGATGAACGCCGTAGGGTAGTTGTCTCGGCAGCAATAGGAGTCGGGCCGCAGCCCGGTCTCGACAGGTAAGCACGGCGATGAACGCCGCAGCACGGCCCGTCTAGGGAGCATCAGGAGTGGGGGCAAAGCCCGACCATGTTCGGATCCGCTAGGTAACCTTCGAGTACAGCGCTGCTTGCCGGGTTAAAGCATGGCTCAGCACGGCGGGACCGGCGACGTACATACGGACGTGGCCCGCCGCCGATCCGCAGTGCCCGGCGAGAGCTTCCCCTGCTGTCCCACTCTGATCAGCTTGTCGGCCCCGTCGCTCGCGCCGATCTCACGGTATCCGCGCACCAATCACGCGCACACTCGCGCTTTTCGGCCGCGCACACCGGCACAAGCACCTATTTCAGCGCACGCGTCCTTCAAATTCCGTCCTCCTGCTACAATTTGTAAAGGTGCCAAATGTACAAGAAAAGTTTGCACTACCCTCCCGTACTATCCCGCCCCCCCCGAATGAAATATATATTTCTAAAATACCTTATTTTATTTTATGACTGCAGCTTTCCCTGAAAAGATCGTTGCCCTGTACTGACATTAGTACATGCACATCCAAAATCAAGAATGGCGTTGACAAAGGGAGTAGCACACTGTGGTATAATGGATATAAACAAAAATAAAGTGCATTAGAAACGCTGGCCAACGCTTCGATAGGAGGACCTATCCTCATCAAAGGCGAAGTTGAAGATAACTCCTCCTATCGAAACGTTGGCCAGGCTTTTTGAGGTAGCTTATATCTGTTTATAACATCTATAACATTAGCACCTGCACGAATTTCAAGTGAGCATATTGTCAAGGCTCCAACCATGTGATTTGGACTATTTGAAGGCAGTAGCATTGACAATGTTGTTATTCCTCCTTTGCCTCGCACTTGCATGGGTTATGAAATCACAATAAAATATGACACAGGTGACAAGCACGCCTGAAGGCTCGTATTATGCCCCTGAAATAGCAGACCTTTCTACTTCTTACTGGCTAGAGATCGCCTTCAGCTTCCTCAGTGCTGAAGAAAGCTAAACAACAACCAAACGTAAGTAGAACTTCGGTGCCCCTATCTGGGTTGCAGACCACTGACGAATGCTTTAGCTCACGGTACCATTTATGTATTCATCCAACGGTTCTAGTCGGTTAAAAACTGAAAACCCCTTCTCAACGAAAACAAGTGACTCCAACTGGCATTCGGAATACTAGAAGACCGACGGAGAAAATTTAGATGCTATGAGGACGCTTCGGCACAGAGAGCCGAGAAATCTTGTTGGAAGGATTTACTCAAAGAAGACCAAGCTCAGTCACCAGTAACGCAACACCAAAGAAACAGTAAGAACTCAAAGGCACTCACTTGCAAAGCTTTTGTAAATTCTGCTAAAGTGCCCGTGTTTTCCACTTCGTCTGTCTTCAACAAACATACACAGTTCAATGTCGCTGTTATACGTTTCGAACTCGCACTTATCTCATTTCATCAACTCGCCTGCACAGCCCTTGTGGAATCAGCGCTTTACAAAACACAAAAAATAATCCTGCTTCTGATGGGTATTAAAAGGTGAAATACGAATTTTTGTTTTCGTTCGTTCATTACACTTGCGGACAACAAAGCACGCGCTGAGGTTGCTTGGTAGCTATGGTGCGGGGCTGATAAACAGAACGTCGCGGCATCGAATAACCGTCACGACAGCTGGGTCGAAATGAAGATAAAAGCAAATCGAGGTAAATAAAAAAAAGGAGAAAGGGGGGGGCGCGATTGGCGGCTCTAGTAGTGACGTCATTGCTCTCCGTCACAGCCGAGCGCGTGCGCAGCAGTTTCTCTCGGACTGCGAGATGGGTGAGCCCCGCGCCATGCGTACTTCAGATGAGCAGGCAGTTTTCGATCAGGAATGGTACGATGAGAACCGGGAACGAGAACGATACTAGGCGTTGGCAGAACTTGATAGGACACGTGAAGCCTGTAGCTGCAACTCGTGGACCTCGTGAAAAAAATTTCCCACTCGGCCTGGACACTCGAGTGTGTTCATTGCTAAACTTCTCCTCTTCACCTCGTCGTTTACGAGGATTGCACACGCACCGTCACGATTTTCGTTTTCTTCCGGAGCGTCGCGCAAACGCTCTCAGTATTTTGCGCGCACCTCAAACAAATGAAATCTTCGTTTTAAAGCGATCAGCCCTCTTTAGGGCTGGAAGCTTCACCCTGTTCGTGGTGTGTATGGCAGTATCTAACCACATTCACGCCAACTTGAGTCACTGAGTGTGTGCCAGTGGGCATGTGCCACTCGGTATGTGTACCAAACTTAGAGGACTAATATGAATGCTTTCAAATCGATCAGTTGCTGAACGGAATCAGACGCTCGTCGTACATATCTTTTCCGTATATATCGTCACCCACGCGCCGCCACGCGCAGATACTGCGGTGCCGCCGCCAGATGGCACAGCGTGTTCAGAGGGAAGGTTCAGAGAGCAGCTTATCTGCAGTACATGCCTCATATAGGGAGTGTTTCAGCGGTGACAATACGGCGTGTCGCTGCATTGGTTCACTGCTAATCACCTTAACGTCGACAGTCACCCTTAAATGGTTGCTGTAGGAATTTCGGATGTGAACAAACCGAGGGAATGGAATCCTAGCTACGCAACTGTTCTGTGCTCTAACTGATTTTAACATGCAAAATGCGCTAAAGTCTGGTTCTTTTTCTTTGGCTGACACGATGAGAAAAATGTAGTGTCGAGGCGGGATAACGAAGACGTAACTGAAGCTATGAGCCGAAAAAACAGCGTTTTCAACTCTTCACTGATGTCGCAGTAGAAGGCAACAGGTAAAGCAGTTTTCTGCATAATAACATGCAACATGTGTAAGCAATATATTTGCTTGACCATATGTGGAAAGTTTTCCAAGTATATGCTGATATACGCAAGAAAGCTTTCACGGGGGTTTTATTGTTGTGAACGGCCGCACAAAGGAAGGAACGCGTCAGTAATAAATAGTTGCGATATCCGTGAATGATACCTTTGCTAATTTTTGTGTGCTTGTCTATTAGTGCAGGTGCCTATGACAGTGACATTTCCGAGTGATAACACAGTGCTCTATACTCAACAGAAACATTGGTGAAGTCTCGTATCATAAATACCGCCGTAGTTTCGCTAAAGGATTTCTAGAAATATTGTACAACAAGCATATCCTGCCGAACGTCGTCTGTCAGTCAAAGTCGTGACTTTCACGTGTAGGCGAAGAGCACGCGAAAATACGAGTGAGTGAACTTTCACGACAGTCTTTTGATTACCCAGTACAATAGCGCACTCGTGTCACTCTTAGACGCCCGACAGGCTGTGTAATAGTTCCTCGGTTATCTTTAAGGAAATAAAGACGGAACGAAATGAAATCAGTAATCGAGACACACTCTAAGATTGATGATAAGTCGGCCCTATACAAAAACCGGCGAATCCCAAAGGTGGGTTCAATAGATTTCAACATTGGCTACACTTTAATCAAGAGAGCATGTCAACTCGGAGTTCTGCGCTATGCCAACATATTTTTAGAGGCGCACAACGTAATATTATTGCAATAACTTGTGGAGCAGTGCATAAGTATAGTCGCGCACGGAACGCAAAACAGACACCGCCCCTATTTTGAGGCTTACAAAAATTTACATGCAGTCTGCAGCCTCTAGACAGGCCCTCTAACAACCTAAGTCAAGAGGCAGGAGGCGTGCGGTGAATTTGAGTGTACGCCGACGGCTCGTTCACTTTCCAGCGAGCAATCAAATTTTCTCGCGATAGAAGCTGTCATAACAAGGGAACCCTCGTCTGTCAACTGGCCTGCGCGCTTTTACTCTCCGCTATTTCACTTTTACACAGTTTTCTCTTTCTGTACGCAGGATTAGCGGGAGCTTCGGGAACGCACGCTACGTTTTTCTGGAAGCAATGGTGGTTGGTCTCTTTCTGCAACTGTAGTTTTTGTCTCGGATATGCAAAAATGTGGAGAAGAGCCTCGGGTCTATCTTTTAAAGAGCCGAAGAAAAGAATTAACGAAAAGCTTAATTTCGCACGAGAAACAAGCACACAGGCACACAATTATCTCAACTCTACACATATAGAGTAGCCGTAAATATATAGATATATGTATATACATACATACATGCATATATATATATATATATATATATAATCTGTGGGGGTGTTATTGCAGGCACACTTTCGGATTGCCAATATGACACTTATTAGTAGCCGCATTGGCTCGCCGATTAGTACTTGCGTGCATTGAAGAGCGACGTTGGCTCACGCTAACTAATATACATCTGTGGCAAAGTCATGGTTGAGAGAAGGTGAAAAATCAAATAAATTAACGAATGCATTATTTGTTACCTCTTTGTACGTCACAGTGAATCATTATTCAAATAATGTGTCGACGAAATTAGAACAAAAGGGATTACGAACCGTAGTAAACGAGTACATGGCACATGGGCTACGCAACAAAGCGGGTATCTGATGCTATAGTCAAGGCGTAGATTGCTGCAAAACTTTTTGCTTTGTGCAAGTTTTTGCAGCCGTAATCGGATCATGGCTAACTCCAGCACCCACTGGCATCGCGATTATCCCCGCATCGTCTTCGATCTTGAGCGGTGATCCACGATTGTGCGCAGTCGCTGGACACGTTTGGCCTGGATGCCCCAGCGCCCATGATTTGTTCCGCCGCGCAGGGTACGCCTGCCTTCGGCGCGACGACCTTCGATGCAACTCGCCCATAGGTTGCGAGCCCAATCAACATGAGCCTCTTTCCCCGTGAGGCTTTTAACTGACTGACTTGTTGGTCTAACCTTCAGTGGGCCTGGAAACGCCCTTGCCCGAATGACTGCGAAACTTCACTTCTGCTTTGTGTAGGTATGTGAAAAAGCATCTTTGTATACTAAAAATAAAATAATCCGTGTTGACTTCTTTTTTTGGGTCCACGGGCTATTTGCGAAACTGTTTGGGACTGTTTTTAAGTGTTCTCCCTGATCTTAATATCTGGGGCCATGGATGCGAACCTGGAAACTGATACCAGCTAACCAGTGTTTCTAAAACTCGAGTTTTTGCCGGGTGATCGTACTCAATAAATCAAAGCCGTATTTCGCTTGCTGAAGGACGTGCATGAACGCGCAGTTAAGGGCTAAAAGTCACTGGCTCAACTGGCATCTGATGTTTAATATACAACAAACACTTATATAAACACGGAGTCTAAACTTACTTCCATTCAAGAAAGAGTAAACATAATGGAACAAGAATGACAGATGTTGGGTGGTTTTAATGAAGAGCTAACCATTGTAAAAAGCGCATTCGAATATCAGTCATTACGCAAAGCCATTATGCAATGTTGCCTTGATGACTACGGAAACAGTTTCTTACGAGGCAAATTAATCTTTAATGGCCTTTCTGACGTTAAATAACTTTGGAACCAAACTGAGTCGGTGTTATCTCGCATACTATCTGCTTTCCTTGATCGGTTCTCACTTGACTTGCTCATGGTTGCCAACTGTATTTGCTCATTTTCACATAAGTGTGATCGTCATCGTCATCGTCACCATGCAGTAGTCATGCATTCCTTATCGCACTGCCATCGCAATGGTGTCGTGGTCCTACAAACATCGTCGTTCCAGCTACGTCATCTGACTCTCGTCATGCTGTCTATGTCGCGCCTTCTGCTCCTACCCAGTGATCCAAGTTGACAAATAGCTTTGGCTGCTATGTGTATGTCCGAGGCCATGATGCCGTCGTGGTCATTGTATTGTCGCCATTGTAGCTTTGTCATACAACCCACATCGTGCCTTCGTCATCGCAGAGATATCGTCATGTCGTCGTCGGAACGCGGCCGTTTTATCATTGTCCTCACTTCAGTAATGTAATCTGATGGTCGTCATGCCGTCATCGTGATTATATCGGCGTCTATCTATCTTCCTCATTATATTGTAGTCACACTGCCGTCATTCCATTGTGATAATGCCGCCCTTGGCATGTCGTCATTGCGAGACAGTCGATATCATGTATCCATTGTTGTCATGGCATCGTGGTCGTGCCATCGTCTTCACAGTAGCTTCGTCATCCGATTTGTCATTACTTTGACATCAGATTCTCATCGCGCCGTCATCATGAGTCACTGTTGTCACACAGTCGTCAACATACCGTTTCATCATGCCAACGTCGTAATGCTGTCGTTTCATCATTGACGTCACTTGAGTAACGTCGTCCCATTGCAGTATATTGGAATATGTAGCACACAGCCTAAGCAACGAAATTCGCAGAATTATCACTACGCGCGCAAAATAAACGTGACATCAGAAATGCAGTTTGTCACTACATTTTAGTAATGTCATTCGCATTACCGTCGACAGTCAACGTGCGATGAGTTCTGTCGTAATTTTTGATGCAGACGAATAATGACCAATGCTTTGAGACGCTTTGTGGTTAATGACCTGATACCATGGTCATGACAAGTCTATGAAGACTACTCAGACACATACGCAGCTTCTCTGAATTAACTTTCTTTTATTTTAACAAATAACTCGACGAGGATATCTACATGGGCTTGTATATATTGTCTCTTCTACTTTCTTGTAGCAAAGGCGGAACGAGAGGGACACGGAAAGGCGAATTAGCAAGCACAGAGCCCTAATCTTCAACAACATATTGATTTCCAGTTCTCGCAGGCATACTCACACTCCTCAAAACGCCTTCAGACACGTGTACATTGCTAGGCAAAGAACAAAACCACGAAAACCACACGCACACCCTTTTTTGACCCCAATCATTATCTAGAAGGGTGTTCATTCAACAAAGATAAAATAACTTTTTTATTGATAAAGAAATACTGGCGCATGCGCTTAAATTTTGGTGCCATGACGCCGGACGGTCTATTTTTCGATCTAAGGTTCTGGCCTTAAAAAAACAACTCAGGAGCCTGACAGGAAACGCTGCGCGTGAGAAATGCTTCTCACCGAAACTTGCGGGGAGCTCGAACTATGTCTGCTGTAGCAAATTCAATAACGCCAATGCTTGAGGTTCCTTCAGACAAATGCCGTCGTAAAGCGGGAAGGGTGGAATATGACCATAATGCATATATGAATTCTCGATACTGAAATGGGTATTTTCGAGAAATACTCCAGTAGCGGAAAGCCAACATTGCCTAGATATGTTCATAGCTATCAGACGCGTTCATCGACTACGCGGCAATATCTATCATAGCTGACTTGGAATTATAATAAGGAATGCTTATTGAAAAACGCAAAATGTTTTATTCAGGAGCATCCTTTTACTTCCTATAGCAGCACTTGGGAGGCATTTGTCTCGTAGGCGTTGAAGAATTTCTACTTAGAGCATTCTTTCAACAGCAGGTGGTAGAGTGGAGGTCAGAACCTTCTCGCACGATGTGGTGTCCACAACGTCTTTCAAACAGCTTTCTCTTAGTGCCTGGGGAAATCAGCCATGATTGCTAGAACAGTGGAGCAGCTTTGCGGCCGAGTCTGTAAATTGAAACAAAGGCAACATAAAGATTGGTCTTCTATGCCTTATTTTTGTTGAAATACATTGTTGTTCTCTAACAGTTCTGCCCTTGTGTGGTGAAAGAAAGAGAGATTGAATTTATTTATATATGGCTCTTGATAAAATGCATTCATGCAATTCATGGCACGCACTAGGCACTAGGTAGTAAAACCAGTATGCCATTATTAAGCAAGACGATTAGTGGAGACACTCTAGCACCTGGCCTACCTAGAGCTAGCTTCTACACGTGCATAAAAGAAGCAGTGCAAGGCGATTGTATCAATGGTGTTTTAAAGTTAACCTTCCGAAGATGCGGAAGCTACGTTCTGCTCTCGCTGTGTCATAATCGACGCTTTTTAAAGAGCTCACGAAACCGCTGATGAGGCAGGTATTCAGTTCCAGGAAGATTTACCAAGATTGCCAGAAAGAGTGAAGCAACTCGTCCTTGGCCTGTGCGATCTGCGCCATTGGGTAAACAAAATTGCCTTCTCAGTAGGCGCTAATAAGACAAGCAATGCTCTGTCCGGGTCTTCCCACCCCATTTACTACCACGTTTATAGTTCTTCGCAATAAAACGCCTGATATATATGTATATAATTTTTTTCCCTTTCACGGTGAACAAACTCTCTCTCACCTTGCCAGTAAACTTGCCTGTACCAAAGCCAGAAGCGTCTAACTCAGTAAATTGTTTATGCATTCCTTGACACTATACGCTATATCTCAAGTATTATTTACAGCCAAACATCAGGGAAGCAGTTGTAGCGATACCTGTACAGTAAGGCAACTGCATACAGAAAGAATGAAGCACACGTCTTACCCACGAGAGAGTGGCAAAAATGATAGAGCGTGAGCAAAAAACAATCAGAGGGAAGGCGCTGCGGGATAATTTTCATCCTATTCTCCCGTGACATCAAGCAGAAAGCACACCATCTCTTTGTCCATCACTTTACTGTGACATATAGTTACTAGCGCTAAGACTAACGAAAGAAAGAAAGGTGGCACAGGACTAAGCGCTAGACTTCAGCTGACAAGCTTTATTCAGAAAACAATACATGCGAGAAAACCACTGTATGCTCACATAAATGCGCTGACGGACGCATAAACGTAGGAGAAAATCAAATGCACAACGAAGCCGACAGGCGCCTACAGCAAGCCACTAATTACAAAGCATTCATCAGGTTCTCCTCAAGGTACAACGCTTATTTATCTGTCAGTGCCAGTGAGGGAGCGCTTACACATTCATCAGCTGCTTTTGAAATGCAATACGCCTCAAATATTTACCTATCTAACTGCCTGGCGAACTGCTTGAGCCCTTGTGTGTTATGAAAACACGGGGAGCATTTACGTGAATATCTACGGCATAGGTCAGCCAAGTGGCTAGCGCCTTCCAGAGCATTTACAGCTTCCCGGTGCTCCCTAAGACACTCATTCTGGCACTTGCCTGCTTGTCCAATGTAGCACTTTCCACAGGGAAGTGGAATTTAGTAAACCACCCCCACTTTGCAGTGGTGGCAGCGAGCAAGTGCGGTGTGGGTGTTGCTTTTAAAGCTCCACTGAAGCTTGCAATAATGTGCAAGCTGGTAAACAAGTCCGGTAGTCAAGGTACATGCACTAAGGATCATGTCACTCACTTTGTTGACTGCAATGTGGGGATGGTTTACAAAATTCCACTTCTCTGTAGAAAGTTCTATATTGGACAAACAGGCAGGTGCTTGAATGAGCGGTTTAGGGAGCACCGGAATGCTGTAAACGCTCCGGCAGCCGCTGGCCACTTGGCTGACCTATACCATAGATGTACACGTAAATGCTCCCCGTGTTTTCATAACACGCAAATTCTCAGACGGTTCGCCAGGTGGTTAGATAGGGAACTATTTGAGGCGTATTGCATTTAAAAAGTGGCTGATGAATGTGGAAGCGCTCCATCACTGGCCCTGACAGATAAAGAAGTGTGCCTTGAGGAGAGCCTGATGACTGCTTTGTGATAGCTTGCTGTGGGCGCCTATGGGCTTCGTTGCGCATTCAGTTTTCTCCTACGTGACGGCTTCGTTTATGCGTCTGTCTGCGCATTTATTTGAGCATACAGTGGTTTGTTGCATGCTTTTTTTCCTGGATAAAGCTTGTCAGCTATGTCTAGCGCTCTACATGTCCTGTCGCGCCTTTATTTAGTTAGTCTTGTTAGCGTTAGTAACTATGTCACAGCAAATGCATCCACACCAACTAGCCCAACTTTCTGCGTTAATTACTCGCTGATCACGCTTTGACTGCTTGGTTTTAGCAACTATGAAGTTCCCTTGCTTGCACTGCGAGAGTACAAGGACAAACGAGCTGTGTTATCTTGTTACCACCCTAACGCAAACAAAAAGCCTCTATTCAGTTTTATTATGGTGACGGGAACGATATCTTACCGGAAGGTCAGTAATGAAGTGCGGAAAAAAGGAAGGGCGAATAGGTGGATGGACAGTATTCTTACATCGCCTAACTTTGTTATGTACCGTTGGAATGCGCGCTTTACGCAAACCTGAAGCCGGAGGCACGTTCTTGCTAGTAGCCAACTAGTACCAGAGTCAGCGTTTTATTGAGTGGCTTCTAAAGCGAAGTTTCTTTTGCCTCTTCCATCGACTTTTCCACTGGTTTTGCTGCTTTCTCGACACCGTAATTAGGTGTGACCCCCCCCCCCCCCCCCCCCGCAACAGCAATGAAGCAGTTGCCGCGCTTGCCCTCTGTGCCCACACGCAACAACAACGACTCCAGGGAGGAGGGGAAGAGAATGTTAGAGAGGCAGTAGAGAGAGAGAGGAGGCAGCGAATGGGTACAACCGGATTCTGTACTGACGCAGCCAGGAAACGGGTGATTAACCTTACCCTGTGCGCTCGTGGCAGTACAGCTAACATGACACGGGACAAAGAAAATGCGCCGTTGGAAATCATTGCTCATTTGGGCTCTCTCCAGCAAAGTAATTAGTGAATAAATGACACGTCTGATTGCAGCTGACATAAATGTCAGTGACGTCTTAGTCAACGACAATGTGGGCTTACTAAGGTGCATAGAAACTAATGAAAAAAACAATTCACAGTGTCTGCGGCAGGAGTTTTCTATTGCGTCAATGGCTATCGTCGCAAAAACCGAGACAGAACACGCCAGCGTGCACTAGCCTGTAGTAGGGCCCCAGTGAGTGCCCATAGACAAGCGCAACGGGATTGTAACAATGTAGAAGCGCGATACCTTACTTGCAAGAGGGTCAGCCTTCCTCCCGTACAAGCCAATGAATGACCATACGCAGATCACAGGGTGGCACGTATGCACAGGTTGTGTACGAATAAAATAACAGGCACGCTTTGCGACTTGTGTACGTCATACTATGGCGTGCGAGAACTGTAGAAAGTTTGTACCTAACAAATAGAAGGACGACTTCACATTTAAGCATCGAAATGCTACCACGGTTCGAACTTTGCGTGATGAAATGGTTCTGCTAAATAAGCGGAATTTAACCATTTGCCATTTGCATGGACCGGGGGACCACACTTTCGAAAGGCTGCAAGAAGCCGAAAGGAACGGAGATGTCTCAATCGTGTCTTTCAATGTTCAAAGTCTACAAGGGCACACCTCAAACATTGAACCAGATTGCGTAATGCCGATATCAGATATCATCGCCTTGTTGGAGACGTCGAGCGCCGACCCACACCTGATGGCCGATTCCAACGAGTGTGATACTGGAAGCTACCGCCTGTCAGCTACGCTGGAGTGACCGTTTACAAGAGCGAAATGGCCGCCCATCTATCCATTGGGCCGGCAATGTTGTCCTCCCCATATTTTGAAGCCAGGTGCGCACAAGTTGACGGCGTTGCTGAAGCGTGCGTTGTACAACTCAAGTATGGGGCCGTCGACGTTGCATTGGTCGCTGTCTACATTAGCCCCTCTGTGAGGAACAAAGAAATTAAACACTTTCTTGCGCTCAGGTTAGTACAAGATGCATCCAGGACATTGAGGCCTCCTGCGTCACTGATCCACAATTATGCAAGAAGTCTTCGGGGTGCGCCTCCTGAGTTGCGACTGCAGCACACCGTTATCAACATCCAAAACTGGTGGTGAAATCGACCATATTTTTGCAAGGGGAATTGAGATAATCAGCGTTCAGCACTACATTTCGTACTTCGCCGTTCACGCGCTCTTGCTGACCACTTTACCGGTGTAGCAGCGTCAAGACGACACTACCCAAGCGGCCGTTGAGCACATCAGCACTTCTGCAACGATATGATGCGCCGTATGAGTCAATGACAGCGCTAACCTCCTCGCTGGCTACGGAGAGCGGTGTACAACGCCTCAATCAAGCGCGTCTCTATGTGTGCTGTGTACTACACATAAAAACACAAAACGCGCAGGCAAAGTAGCATTTCACATCACATCACGACTGTCGAATGCCATGAAAATCACCACCCAATACCCGCAATGAACGCAAACAGCACAGAAGGCTTCGCTTGCATCGATTTCTACAGTGCGTGGAATCTGTATATTTTAAGTCTCCTTTTTGTGCTGTCTGCAATTCCAGGGGTCAGTATCGACGGTCCGTTGAATGTTGAGCTTGTGATCACGTAGAATAAAGGCAAATTATTTCCATTAAACAAACACTGGAATGAACTGTAAAGAGAAGAGAATGCATAGGGATCTAGTTTGCGGCATCTTACCAATAGGAATGCCGCAGGAATACCAAGGTTCAGTGTTACTATTCTTTAGGTTCTTGACGTATGCCTAGACTTGCTTGCTAGTGGAAGTCACCTGTAATACGCGGGATCGATTCTGTCGTCCCAGGTTCTGTTATCTTTGCATTTAGATTGCGTTATCGGCTTATATTTAAATCAACCGACTTATTAGCGAATGACAGTATGAAATCAAAGTGAGGCGAGAAAGCAACATATCACCCTATGAACAAAGAGCAATATAACGTCCATAATTCAATATTCTTCAGTGAATATATCATACATTGCCCTTTTTTGTGTGTAACCTTCGGTCTCTAGTGAAGATATATCGGGGCGACGAAAGAAGAGAAAAGTGGGGACCAGAGGCCAGTGAAATATTATTGACGTTCATCACAGGACTTTTACAGAAGTTGTGTTCACTACTGACACGTCCACGGTCGTCGTCTCATCATGAGGCGAATAAGTATCATGAAAGAGCGTCGTACGAGTTCCAAGTAATTGCCAAATGGTCTAGCGCAAGACCACCTCCTCGGATACAAGACAATATATTTATTTTACTAGTAACGAGTAAGGGGTGCTAAGTATTAGGGCACCGTTATGAAACAGCTTATGCACAAGCTAAACATCAAACAAACAAACTTAATATGCACTTTATTCGTGCGACACATGAATTCATAAAGATGGCGACCATACAGCAGCTATGATCATGGCAAGTGCATGCGTTCATCGAAACTCTTGACTGTACACATTTATAAGATGTTACGGCGGATTACAGAGTATCAACTAACCACCGCGGTATTTTCAGAAGCAACGACAAGCGTAATAGAGAGAGGGAGATAGCAAAGAGAGGAAAGGCAGGGAGGTCAACCAGACGAGCGTCCGGTTTGCTACCCTACACTGGGGGAAGGGAAAGGGGGAACAGAAAGAGGAAAGCGGCATAGAAAGAACACTGTCTGTGCACGCAGCAAAATGCTTGGAAATCAGTCAAGTCAAAGCAAGTGCTCCGTCGATACGTTAGGCTGCTGTCAATCTTGGTGGTTCATAGCTGGTGATGCACGTTGAAGGTACCAGTGAAGACCAAGGATCCGGTGGGCGTCAGCAGTACGTTGCAGTGCGTGGCAGTATATTTTTAAGCTAAACCCCAGCCGTTCTGACTTCAGTGCGAATATAATGATGCGGGTGAGCCATGATGCTTACTCAAGAGTTGCAAGTACTGAATTGAGAGCATCCAGCACTTGCATTGCACTTCGCGCTGACGAAGTGTGCAGGTTATTTAAGAGTATTCGAAGGGTATTCATCAGAGACCGGAGCATCATAACGACTTACCGGTCTTCTTCAGGCAATTTGTCAGGAACTTGCGCTGTTCGCTCTACAGCCGTGCGCAGCTGTATCACTTGACGTGGCTCCGGCTCCGGTTGTGGCATCAGCTGCGGCATCGCCTCCGGTTGTGGCATCGGCTGCGGTACCGCCTCCGGCTGCGGCATCTCCTCCGGCTGTGGCATCGGCCGTACCACCGACTGTGGCATCGGCTGTGGCATCAGCTGTGGCTTCGGTTGTGACTTCCGCTGTTGTTCTGGCTTTGGCTGTTGCTTTAGTAGTGAGGACCTAGTTGTATTGTTCTCCGCCATGGCCTTGTCCGATTCAGATTGAATTGCCCCAGGCCTAGGGGGCAGAGGAGGAGGTGATGTCGGATGGGGCGTACTCTTCATAGAGGTATCAGCGTTCTTTGAAGTCTGGCGGCGTCGGGAGCGTCGCTTTCTAACGGCCGCAACAGCTTCCCGACGAGACGAATGGTCTCTCGCCATCTGCTTCAAGATCACCTTTTCCTTCTTCATTTTGGGGCAGTCCTTCGAGGAAGCATCATGGGACCCAAGGCAATCGGTGCATTTGAGAACCGTGGCTGCACAAGAGTCTGCAGCATGGGGCTCGCTGCAGCGTGAGCAAACTCTCGTGTTCTCGCTCAACGCACTCACGTGTCCCAGCCTCATACAATTGCGGCATTGCAGTGGCCTTGGGATGAATGGTCGCACAGGGTGTCTAAAGTGGCCCACCTTGACGTGCGAAGGGAGAGTCTCGCCCTTGAATACAATTTTCACACAGCGGGATGTGCCGAGGCGATACACATGTGTTATGGCGACGCCATCAACGGCAGGCTTCACTGGGATCGGCAAGTCGGCGCTGGAGATGGAGACGTCCACGTCGTAGATGACACCAGTAGTCGAACCATTGCTCTGGGGGATGTACGAGCGGAGCTTAACGACACCTAGTTCTGTAACTGTAGTCAAATTTCTCAGCGCAGTCTCATGTGTGACGTCGATAGCCAACACATTTCTTCGTGTTTTGACTCTAACGTCTGCTATCTGATTTGGCGCCACCGCTTCAAGTTGCACCGATACGGACTGTCTGTTGAGTCGCTTCAGGTTGTCGGTAGCGAGTTCTGGTACAAATAGAATCGTACTGACTGCGGTATTCTGAGTTGGTCCTACCGTTGGCGTGCTCGAAGACATGGATGCCCTGGTGGTGTGTCTTCGTTTCGCCTTGCGGCTCCGCACAAGCGCGAAGGCGTCATCGGAGAAGTCCTCACTGCTGAGCGAGTAGACGCTGGTGTCATCGCCGTAGGTGTCGCTCTAGAGGCCGGTCCGCTTCCTAGACGCAGCCGCCGCTGAAGTCGCCATTCCCGGCAGAGGCACGGGGACGTCAACTTGAATCCGCGCGATGATCCATGCCGGCTCTCCAAAGATGTACGCAGAAATAAGGAAAAGACAGCTGAGCTAGAGAAATAGCGTTCTGGCTCGCAGACACTTCGTTTTTCACCATTTCACCCGTTATGATGACTCAGTTGATATGGCGTTCCGCTGAGAACTAGGTTTTCAGTTCGAGTCCCGGTCTGCTGCTGCACTAGCGCGGGTCTAAAGCAAAACTCGTAAGGGTGTACTAGAAGAAGGCTCGAATAGACACAGTTTGTTCGATAAGATACCAAGGCTGGCCAATAAAAGAAGAACGGCTAACAGCAATGGACAACAAATTAGAGCGCTTAACTTTCCTTGAAGACAAGCTTTTCTTGTGTACGGAACAGGTAACTAATTTACAGCAGGTGGTGTCATCCTTGGAAGTAAGGCTAGACAACCTCAAGAATCGCTCCAGAAGGTCGAATCTCATAGTCTATGATATGTCAGAAGAAGAAGATGAAAATAACGAGTCGCTGGAGCACTCTGTGAATAAAAAGGTTGTCAAAGATTCCTTGAAATTGGATGAAGTCACGATCGAATGCATCCATAGATTAGGTAGACTGGAAGAAAACAAAACAAGGCCAATAATACTGAAGCTTCTAGATTTCGGGGACAAAGCGAAAATATTGCGAAATTGTAACAAACTAAAGGGGACTGCGTTTGCCATCAGTGAAGATTTTTCACCCCGCGTTCGCGACATTAGAAGAAACTTATGGAAATACGGCCAACCAGAAAAAAAAATTTCCGGCGATAAGGTATCTCTGGTTTATGACAAACTGAAGGTAAACGGGGAGCTATATTCTTGGGACTATGTAAAAAAAAGACGGCAGCAACGCCGGCAGCAACGTCCCAAATAACTTTCACGAACATAAATGCGCGTAGCATTGTCAACAAGCTCGGTCACTATGAATCATCACTAGTGGGTTTCGAGCCGGACTTCCTAGCTATTACGGAAACTTGGCTAACAAAAGACATTAACAATTTTGAGATAATTCCCCCGAACTGCCCTTTAGTTCGTAAGGATCGACCGACGCGTGGTGGAGCCGTGGCTTTGGTAATAAAAGATGAAATCCCTTTCGTTACAATGCCTGAAGTTGAGGGGGTGGAAGCGATTTTTTGCAAACTCTGTTTTTCTAGTAGCGCTATTATTGTTGGATGTGTTTATCCCAGCCCTTGTTCTGACTCAGACATATTTCAATCATTGTGTATTTACATAGAACGTCATGTTAAGGACACCAGACTAATACTTCTAGGGGATTTTAATCTTCCTGACTTCGACTTGAGTACATTGTAACATCATTCACCTTGTGCGGAAGTTGTTTTCGATATGATGCTTTCTTTGAACCTCACGCAGATCGTAACCGAACCTACCCGCGTACAAGGAACTAGCTCAAACATTTGAGATTTAGTTTTCCTGAGCAATCATTTCCCTTATCATGACGCGAACGTAGAAATACTAGAAGGCCTGTCCGACCACAAACTAATAATGTGTTCTGTCCCGTTTGATTTCTCTACACCTTCTTCCCGATCAACAATAACGTGTCCTGACTACAGCCGAGCTGATGACACTAGCATACTTGACACATTATATGAAGAGCTATCATTGTTTCGTCAAGTCTCAGATGACACTAATACCGATATGAAAATCCTATGGCGTAGGTTTAAAAATATTCTATCGTATTGCATTACTAATTTCGTTCCTACTAAGACTAAAATAACGCGAAAAAATAATTCTTGGATTACTCGAACTGTAATTCATGCCAAACTGAAGGTCCGGAGACTGAAAAAAACGCAACGACGCCACCCGGTCAGAAGGAACAGCCTAAAAATTAACATTAGCCATTAACGATTTAAAATCTAAAATCAAAAAAGCTAAAACTTTCTATTTTTCAAATACGCCAACAAATTTCCTAAAAGTTTCTCCCCAAATGTTCTGGCGTTACTTAAATCCTAAAGTACATAATGAAAGTCATCCGGGCTCGGAGGAAAATCGAAATACTGCAACCACACTCAATAACTACTTTTGTTCCATTTTCACTACAAACGATGCAAATGACCTCAATATAACCCCGGCACCGGCAAGTAACTAGGGCCCCTTACTGCGACCGAAGCTGGAGTCTTAAAACTACTACTACCTTTATACACAAGAAAGGGACCGGGGCCTGATAACATTCCTAACAGATTCCTAAGCAGATGTGCCGAGGGGACTGCGAAGGCTTTAGTAATACTCTTTAACAAATCCCTGTCATCCTGCACCCTTCCTAAACAATGTAAAACACCTAAAATAACGCCAACACATAAATCAGGAAGCAAATCAGATCCCTCAAACATTCTTTTTCCGTGACAGAATAATTGGATTCTGCCTTCGTGAGAGCACGGCTCACATATGCAACCACATATTCTGGAAAGCCAGGCTTCCGTTGTGCAAGGGCGGCTCCAAGACCAACGCCGCTGGCGTCGGTATGAGCTTCAGTCGGTGCACTTGGGTCGTAGTGGCGTAGAACAGGCGGTGAGGTAAGCCGACGACGCAAAGTGGTGAAGGCTTGGTCACATGCCGGAGTCCAGTCGCGAAGGTCACCAGGGCCAGCCAGGAGCTTCGTCAGGGGAGCGATGATGCCGGCAAAATTGCGCACAAAGCGTCGAAAATAAGAGCAAAGACCGACAAAACTTCGGAGCTCTCTCACTGTAGTCGGCCGCGGAAATTCTGCGACAGCACGAAGTTTGTCAGGGTCGGGAAGGACGCCGTCTTTGGACACGACATGGCCAAGTATGGTCAGCTGGCGGGCTCCGAAGCGGCACTTTTTCAAGTTACGTTGAAGGCCGGCGGTGGTAAGGCAAGTAAGGACTTCGCGTAGACGAGAGAGGTGAATGGTGAAATCAGGGGAGAAAACTACCACGTCGTCTAAATAGCACAAGCACGTCTTCCATTTGAGGCCTCGTAGAATATTGTCCATCATCCTTTCGAATGTCGCGGGTGCATTGCAGAGGCCGAATGGCATTACTGTAAACTCATACAGGCCATCAGGCGTAATAAAAGCTGTCTTCGAGCGGTCGCATTCATCCACTGGTACTTGCCAATAGCCCGATCGCAAGTCCAAAGAAGAAAAGAATTCGGCACCATGAAGACAATCCAGGGCTACATCTATGCGCGGTAGAGGATAGACATCTTTTCGTGTAATCTTGTTGAGGCGACGATAGTCCACACAGAAACGAATCGAGCCATCTTTTTTCTTAATGAGTACTACAGGAGACGACCAAGGGCTGCAGGATGGCTTGATAACACCACGTTCAAGCATGTCTTCAACTTGCTCGGCGATGACACGTCGCTCGGTGGATGACACGCGGTACGGACGCTGGCGTGATGGTGCGTGATGTCCCGTATCAATGTGGTGAGAGACGGTACTTGTGCGGCCTAATGATGATTGGTTGCAGTCAAAAGAGGCGTGAAAATCATTTAAAAGAGTAATAAGCCGCTCACGTTGTGTCGGCTCGAGGTCATCGGCAATAGAGCGACAAAAAACATGCGGTAGTATTCGGTTAGATGGCACATGGGGTGCCAGTGCTGTTACGTTGGCAGTATCCACGTCGTCGGGAACAGGGAAATGCACAATAACGTCAGTGTCCACAGTCTGGATGGTGCCAATAGTCTCGCCACAGTGCAAAGCCAAAGTGTACGAATTTGGGTTAGAAATCAGTATTTCTGCAGCCCCATGGTGAACCATGAGGAGGGCGAAAGGCAACAATATAGGCTGGCGGCGAATGAAGACGGCAGCGGGTGAAAGCATGACCGTCGCTTCGGCAAGCGATGCGCATGAAAGAGGGACAAATACCGGGCTGTGAGGGGGAAGGTCAGTATCTGAAGCTACACAGATCCTGGTAACATCATGAACTTGAAAGTCGTGAGATGGCAAATCGCACAGAACGGAGAACTGAACCTGAGCACGTGCACAGTCAATGACGGCGTGATGGCGCGACAGAAAATCTCAACCGAGAGTCACATCGTGCGAGCAACAAGTTAGCACAAAGAAATCAATCGAATACAAAATTTCTCGAATCAGCACCCTGGCAGTGCACATAGCGACTGGCTGAACTTGTTGTGCACTGGCTGTTCTAAGCAATAGTACCGAAGGCATCATGGTCACTTTCCGTAATTCACGGCAAAGTTTCTCACTAATCACGGATACAGCAGCACCTGTACCGACGAGCGCAAGACATTTGATGCCTTCAACGGACACTTCAATAACGTTAGCGGGGGAAAAACGAGGACTTCGATGTTCCGACGATGACGCAGTTCGTGCCTCAGGAACTGCGGAAATAAGTTTTCCGCCTCAGTAGTACTGGCACTGGGCCTACGACGCATGGGTGAGAGTGAGCGCCGACGAGGGAAAGGCGAGCGACGAGTATTGTAGAGCTGTGACTGCGGCGCTGGTATGTCATCAGCAGCGTAGACTTCCGGTGGTGGTCGCTGAGGCATACGGTATGGTCGGACGCCGGAGCTGGGTGGTCGCACGGTGCCCACGAAGGCCGGCAAGCGCCGGCGGCAGAAGCGCGCTACATGTCCCGGTGTACTGCAGGCATAGCATATTGGGCGGTTGTCAGGAGTGCGCCAAGGATTTGTGCCTTGCTGCTGTGCGCTGAAAAAAGGAGCCACCTGCTGGCGAGGCGAAGGCGGATGAGAGAACACCGGCTGGAGAGGCGCTGAAGGCGGAGGAGAGAATCCCGGCAGACGAGGCGCCCGTGCAGCGGCTTCAGCATACGTCAGAGGCGCGGCCACGGGAGCCGGCTGACACGGAGGTGGAAGAGCTTCGGTCACTTGCTCTTGAATTACCTGTCGGATCGCTGGAGCCAAATATTGAGAAGGCTTCTCCGTGGCCGGCAAAATCGAGAGCTGTCGCGCGACCTCCTCGCGCACAAATTCTTTTATTTGCGTCAGCAAAGTTGTGTGGTTGTCGCCCATAACCAATGCTGCTAACGAATCTTCCGTAGGTGGTGGGCGCCGAGCTAAGATGCGTTGTTTCCGTAGCTCGTCAAAACTTTGGCACTAATTGATAACTTCGGCCACGGTACGCGGATCCTTCGCTAACAACATTTCAAATGCATCCTCATCAATGCCTTTCATAATGTGTTTTATCTTGTCCTGTTCCGCCATTGACGGATTCACGCGCTTACACAGGTCAATGACATCTTCGATGTAACTTGTGAACGTTTCACCGTGATGTTGCGCGAGCCCCCGTAAGCGTTGTTCTGCGCGAAGCTTGCACACAGCGGGGCGCCCGAACACTTCTGTGAAACTTGTCTTGAATCTGCTCCACGTTGTGAAATCGTGTTCGTGGTTTCGGAACCAGAGGTTCGCGACGCCGGTTAAGTAAAACAGCACGTTGTGCAACTTAGTGACGTCGTCCCACTTGTTAGGCTGGCTCACCCTTTCGTAAGATGACAACCAATCCTCCACGTCATGATCATTGGTGCCGCTAAAGATGGCAGGATCACGCTAGCGCAATGCACCGGAAACGATGACCGTCGGAGACTGTGGTGCATCTTCCTGGGTGGTTTCGTCAGGCATGGTCGCAGCAGTCGGTAGCGTCCGGCTTCGGAGTTCCAGTTTTCAAGGTTACCCCGCAGCTTCACCAAATGAAATGGGGTTTATTGCAGCTCGTTCGAGGGATCGCAGGTAGCTCGAGATCACGAGTCCTAGCGCTTCGCGATCAATAGCCCGAGCTCGTGTCTCGCGCCGCAGCGGTGGCAGTCCGCACAGTGCCACATGCATATTACCCACTACAACTACAGTGCCACATACATATTACCCACTACAATATATATATTTTTTTACTCCTGCTGATGCATAAGTTTATTCTGTGTATTAATGTGTATTTCTAAACCGTTATCATTGTCATGTTTGTATGTCAGTGTACTTTTTTGAATGCCCTTTCTGTTACGATCTCTGACTCTGACGGGATTTACAGTATTGCATAAATAAAATAATATTCCGAGGTATCCGCTACGACTTTTGACATAAGGAGTGTATTGCCTTGGAGTTGTAAGGTGAATCAATCAATCAATCAATCAATCAATCAATCAATCAATCAATCAATCAATCAATCAATCAATCAATCAATCAATCAATCAATCAATCAATCAATCAATGAATCAATGTGTCGGCTCTCCAGTGGGCTTCACTTTCGTTTAATTTTAGCGTCTTCATGTCGCAGCCGTGTACTCATTTCTAATAGAGAGTTTGCTGAAAAATGTAGATTCCCGATACGATTATGCATTACAGGGCTTCTGTGGGATCATCATAGCGTTATTAGTGTTTGCCTTAAATACATGTCAATGCTTCCATTGCTCGTGCCGGTAGTGACACATTTCCAGTACTACTGATTTGTGTTCGTATTGTTCGTATGTGTCGTGCATGTTCATATGTTCTCCTTGTTTTTGTCTTTTATTACAGCGAAGCTATATATGGGTAGAGTTCCGTGAATTTTTGTTCTCCATGAGCAAAAACTATCATCATCAATGGCTCATACTCCCGTAAGCATGCAAACACTGTAATCGCTCGTAGCTCCGTAAGGCAGAGGCTACAACCACTCAGCAATAGGTAGCGAACAGTGCTTACGGTCTTTGGAATCAAGCATACAACATACAGAACAGCATGTCGAAAACTATCGTTATCAAGGGCTCACACCCCTGTAAGGCAGAGGCTACAAGGCCTCAGCAGAGTGCAGCGAACAGGGCATACCTTCGTTATTTCGTTTTTAAAACATATATACACTTCACAGGAAAGGGGAAACGAGGAGCAGGCTGGCAGCTGCCTCCGTCAGGGGCACAACACCTGCCACTCTTCAGAAAGGAGGGGACAGAAACATAGAAAATAACGTATACAGCGTACAAACCAGCCTACGTTTCAATAAATAACAAGCTATAAAAAGGCATTTTAAACTCATAATTGATGATAAGGTGCTCGTGATAGCAATGCGAAGCACGTAGCGCTCCCCGCAAACGTTTCCCGATAAAGATTCCTAGTGCGCAAGGTGCCACGTCAACGCCGGCTTTCGACATAGAGTTTGACGTCCTTAGCCTTTCGCATATAAGGTAACCAGCCGAGCAACTGATTTCAATGCCGTTCCAACACCGTTATGGGAGGCGGCGTGTTGTCAAAATTAAGATTACTCCCATTCCTATCCATTACTCTAACATAGCACTACTGCTACTACTATAAAGCCGTAAAGAATTGCATACCACCATCAGCAGTTGTACCGATGGTTTTCAACAGCTTCGCTGGTTAGCCATCTTCACAGAGTGGAACAGCTCATGTTTTTTTTTTTTTGAACTAATCCGTGCGCTTTAATATTTGTGATGACAATTTCTGTGCTTCTCATGTTAGTTTATTTAATCAACGGCAAGAGCGCTTTAAGCAAAACCCCGTGCCTTTCGCCGCAACGGGAGTGGGTCACAGTGTAGTGGCGCCTTACATTGTACCACAACTTACACATAGCAGCCAAATGGACCATCGTAAAGCGAGAAGCTTCTTCTCCACCCTCGTTTCTCAAGTGGTGGTGCATTGATGCTCTTAGGTTGGCAGTGAAAAACACTCTTAGATCGGCGTCACCCGAGATGTGTGTCTCAATTCCTACATTGTGTTGTGAAGTGCCATGAAGCCCGTTAGTTGAAACTTCTGTATCCCTAGAAGCCTGCTATGTCGTAAGCTTCTCTCTGCGGTCTTTTCGGAAAGAGCAGCGGTAAGCTTAGTTACCGTTTTCAGTATTCAGATTGCTGCTTATACCACTGCCATATTTTTCCCAGGGATTATTATCGTCGTAATTCAGCCGCCACCAGACGGCGTTGGAGTAGTGGATGCGACGTTCCTCATGATGTAGGTGTTTTTGTGGCATACAAATAATGACGGGAAGCTCAGATTTTCAACTGTTGCACCCGATGTTATTGCATTCTTGTCTAGGTGCCTTTTGTGCCCTAGTCACCGTATTAAAGCCGGACACCTCTTGCTGTCAATAAAACTGTCGCTTGAACTGTTTCTTTTTTTCATTTCATAAATATGAGTCGATTGATGTATGTGTGTGAATAGCGAGCCGCTAACCCTCCTAAGGAAAGCAAGTGCTCTTTATCAAATTTAATGAAGTGTTCAAGATAGATCTCCTCTATTAGGGAGCTACAATACCTGCTAAAGAAGAAAACTTACTTGTACTAATCCCATTGCGACAGATAAAGCATAAGTGCTGCATCAAAGTTTCAGCGATAACAAATGTGCGCGCACACACCGACTGTTCACGCGTCCTTTCCGAAAATGAATTCTTCATACTCAAGTTCTGGTTGAAGAAAATTTTCTACGAAGGTGAAGCAATTGCAATCAAGGCTTTCGCTTAGAAAGAGCGGCAAATCACGCACGCTGGAAATCCAGCAGCCCTAATATAACGCACACCTCTCAGCCTTCTATTCCTTATGCGGGTAAATGAATCTGCTCCTCGTGATTTAATTGAACCGGCCTCCTCTTATTTGTTCAGAAAGAGACCTGCCAGGAGTGGGAGGCAAAGTGTTCCACGAAGAACGTATAACGTTCGTTTCCAAGAGAGATTATGCACTTCTTTTAAGCCATCGGGGCCGCCATATATGAGCCTGGCGCTCGAGTGTGTTGTTTCTACGGCCCTGCTGGGGCAGATAGATATAGGGCTCCAGCTTTCCATTTGTGGCAAGGCACGTGGCCGGCCACCGTATAGCCGAGCGCGGCTGAGCTCGAGACAGGGAGGAAGCCAGAGCTCTGCGTGCCCGTCGGAGGGTGCTGGCGCGATGGCCTGGATAATGACGGTGGCCTAGCTGGCGGTGCGCAAACGGTGTAGCAGACAGCTGGCCTCCCTCCGGAATTCAAATTAGGGTTCCCATCTAAATCGTTTCCGGGCACCGCTCCTCGAGATGTGCGCAAGAGGAGCGTAGAAGCCTAGCACACACGCCAAGGTGGTGCTCTCGGCAGTCGCTGGACTGGAAGAGGTGACCGCAGCCACCGGTATGAAGGAGGGCATAAATGTTTGGAAAGTGGCGCGGCAGCGTACTGGTTATTAATTACAGCAGAATTGATGAAAGGCATGAATGGGGCTCGAGCTCTCACGTTGGACATGTCGTAAGACTTTTCTTGCTAAATATATGTACGTTATTCGCTATTTTGCATAGAGTGCACAACTTCCTCTAACGCCAAGTTTCAGCTATTAAAGTGAGGGCGTCATAAATGCATTGTATAAATTAATTTAGAGATTTTCTGGTAGTCACAACACAGTCTGGTTGAAACAATTGATGGCGTTGTAAAGATGCACGTGTATTTGATTTGATAAACGATATAAATAAACGGATAAACTACTGATATCATTGTAACAGGTTCAAAAAAGTACCAAGCAATTGCATCAGATCAGCCCAAAAAAATCAGATAAAATTATTCTCCTGCAATGACATCAGTTTTATTGACGATTATGACGGTATTCTGGCCTGAGGAACCAGCGTGACAGCATTACTGTCTGAACTGGGGCACAGTCCACCCCCCCTATGTGCAGTCTTAACACGTATTATGATTCTGAACCCCTTAAGGCTATACGCCACATCAAAATCGCTTCTCGGCGTTTCGCCTAAGGTCAGTCTGCTGAAGAACTGAAATTAAATTATGGAGTTTTACTTGCCAAAACCAGGGTCTGATTATGGCGTATGTCATAGTGGGTGACTCTGGAAATTTGGGCGGCCTGGGTTTTTTTGACCTGCACCTAAATCTATGTACACAGGTGCTTTTGCCCCCATCGAAATGCGGCCGCTGTGGCTGAGATTCGATCCCCCGATCTCGTGCTCAACAGCCAAACACCATAGATACTAAGCAATCACGGAGGGTCAAAGATCAAAGCGTAACTGTTTGAACCTTAGAACATAAATTTAGAAGGAACGAGCCAGTGGTTGGGGAGGATTGAATAATCATTTATTTCAAAGCGAACGGCTCTCGGCCCCTCTGAGAGAATAGGTAAGAATAAGCTCGGGAATGGTTGGCTAGTGTGCATCTTCATCTATGTCTTTCGTCTTCCGACAAGTGCATGCTTCTGGCTAAGTGCATGTTTAATTCTGTCGTTCTCGCACGGGCTGGTAGACCCCTCCTACACCTCTCGAACCATATTTCTTATTACCTAGTGTCGCGACAGCCTTCCGTGTTGCAGGTTTCGATTGTGTAAGATTTAGTTGGATTCTGAAGTCGCCGTCTAGCAAGTGTTGAACGTTGTATTTCTCTCTTTAGAGAAAGCTATGCAGCTTCACGTGCGGTGTTTTCTGCTCTGCGTGACCTTTGGCCATATGTGCATCGGGTAAAAGTGCTGGTATACGTTGTCTGTATAGCTTAGAGCATTTTGCCAATATATGTCACACCTGCGTTGCGTTGGCCATCACTGTTTAAAAAATACCTTACGAACTAGTAAGCCAATCACTGTCGTCTAACACATACACGTGTGTAGCATCATTAGTCTCCGTTTGTTCTGCTGTCATTTTTGTGCGAACTTATTGCATCGTTTCTCGGTTAAGGACCCCGCATAAAGAGGGGTGAGCACAGCGAAACTAAGGGCCAAGTTTTTTCTTTCAGGAGCATTGCCTTGCTACAATCGATAACCTCGACTACATCCTGAGTATCTAGGAGGCGCTTTTTCACTTTTTAAGACAAGGCGTACCTAATGTCCTTCTAAGCATACCCTAATGATATGCATGATTTTTAAGTTTTGAGGAATGACGACTTAGTTTCTAATACATGTTATGATCTAGGATTTGCTGGCTTCGATGTCTTTCTCCGAAGATTTGTAAGTGCGAGGCTTAACACAGGGTGTTTTGGTGCCGGCGTGCTTAGGGACTGCAATCATTGAATAAAGTTGAGTTATTGTTTTCGTCGATTTCGTTTCTTCCTTATTTTCAAGCGTCCTGTTTCAAATTGAACTACTAACGTGAGCGAGAGAGAGAGACAGAGGAGCAATAAGAAAAGAATCGGCAGCATACTGCTGTAACACGTGAAGGCGAAAGCCTGCTGGACACGCGGTAATGCACTAAGTTATCTGATCAGACCAGTCTGACTTCTTGCAAGGCATAACGATCTGCACTGTGAAGTACACGTATTGAGCTGTAGGTATATATCCTCAATGACACATGTGACCACCTAATGCACAATCTAAAGGTTCTAGGTTCTTTCCTCCGTTCTTTATTTCTTTCCATCGTTTTTCTTTCTTTCACTCTTCCTCTCCTTCTTCCGTTCTTTCTTTATTTGTTCCCACTTTCTTTGTTCTTTTAGTTCTTTCTTCGTTCAGCCATTGCATCTTTGCTTACTCACGGCGGTATAAGCCATTCCTGACGTTGGTTCTTTCTTTATTTCTTTCTTTCCTTTGTTCTTTTTTTCTGTTGTGTCTTTATTCATATTCAGCCATTGTATATTTGCTTTCTTACGGGGGTATCAGGCATTCCTAACTATGTTATATTTTTTTTCGGTATGAGCCATAGCTGATGATGATATTTGTTGTACCACTGGTCAATATTTTTCAAACCACCAAACTTGATGATGATATTTACTGAGTCCCTCGATCAAATGCCGCTTTTTTTCGGGTATGACCCGTTGCAGCGAGCCACTTAAAGCTCTCGCCTTAAAAGGCAGAAAGGCTGACTAGAGAAAGGCCGGTTTTCTATTTTGTGCTGGTGAAAAGGGAAAATGCATTTAAACTGAAAGGAGGGGTATACACGCTCCGCAGAGTGAGTACGTTGCTAATGCCGCAGCGCACTCTTCCTCATAAGCTTGCTGAATCTTTCTGAACAATTCCTATTGGTCGTCCTTGATGTGCAAGACACTGTCCTAGGTGCTTAATAAAAGCGGTTGTTCTGTCTCTATCGTCAGCGTAAAACACTACGGCGTTCTAGAGGTGCATAAAAAATCTTCACTATAAAAATGACCTCATTTTCAACGCTTTCGAAATTTCTTTTTCTTGCGAGTGTGAATTGCGCTTTTCCCGGAACGCGAAGTGCAGGCGCTGAAAACCGCATAACTTTCGAGAAGCCGCGTGCACACCATGATTTTATCGTGCCTGCTATATCTGCACAAGTGCGTTCTATTAGTAAGCCGTCTCTTATCATAACGATGATGATATCTGTGCATCACATGTCTAACAGACATAGATACTTCCACACCGCCAATCGGTTCAACAGCGCCTAGAAATGTTGACTGACATTTACATTTCGACGAATCAAAGGTCAGACTTCTCTAACTGATTTATATTTACTTCACTTAAAAAACCGCTAACGATACGTGTTGCCTAAACGGCACTGAAATATTTACGTTAAGTTTTCGCGTTCGGTTATAGGTTATGTACCCATACATTTTCCAAATTTTGAAAATTGTTGTGCGCCTCTTATACAGCTGTTAATTTATGGCAACCAGTAAGAGGGAATTAATCGCAACTTAGAAGGTCTTCCGGGGTGTTGAGTAGAGTAAGTTTAACGTGAAAAATTCCATAATATTGTTGCTAGCACATCCATAAAATAATTCTTTGGGCATGTATAGCACAGCTCGACCGCTTGATGTGGGGAATATACATCGCTTCAACGAAATAGTTCGATGATGAGACAGCGAATTGACAGAGCTTGGATAGATGTCTTTGGTTTGCAAGATCGAGACCGAGTAGTACTCATGTCATCTGTGCTCGCAAAGGAGACTACTATTGTAATAATTTCGAGATCTGCGCCATCAAATTGCGTAACACAATACTTGACATTCCAGAAACAGGTCCGCCAAAATACGTCTTGCGCGGTTTGAGAGGGCGCTATCTGGAATGCCCTTGCATTCCATATTTTAGCTTTAATTCATATCTTCGAAGTGGTCGAAAGGGTGAATTTACTGTGAAGTAGATTTTGCTTCATATTTACTAGCTGCACTTCCGCAGTTGCAAACTATCTCTGAATATGAATCATAATCTTTCTAGTAAATCTTACAGAGCAGCTCTTACGTGTCCGTTCCAGGGTTGAGCGCCGGCGTCCCTCGGCGTAACCGCCCAAACGCGCTCGTGCCACTATTCGCGCGTTCGTCGTCGTCTTCCTTTGAAGCTGGCTCTTATGCCGCTCATCATTCCAGCGTTCCCACACTGGCCCTCGAGCTCTTGCCACTGCTCGCACCTTCGTCGCCATGTTTTTATACAGCTGGCTCCAATGCCCCTCATCATGTCAGACTGCCCTTTCATTGAAAGACCTGTGCGTTTGTCTAATATAAATGTTGCCACATGCCAAGGGTATCGAATACACTAACCCACAAACACAATCTGCGTGGAGCATTTCATGCATCGTTGAACACTGTGGCCTACTCTTTCTCTTGCCTGTCACTAAGGGACACAATCTACTGAACTTGCATGGAGCCGAAAGAACAACCTTGACCCCGTAGCGGCTTGGGGCTACTTTGTTGATGTGCGGAACTCGATGAATGTAGAGCATGACCTGCCGTTTTTCTTTCTTAATACCATGTTTATGCTGCTTTCTACCTTTAAGTTTTTGCAAAATACTTTCGCACGTGCCTATGATTATACTCTGAGGGTCACCAGTCGAGAGGAACTGCCTAACTTGCTGACTGGAACTGGTTTCTAATTTATGCTCGCATGATTTTTCCAGGGCGGACTTACAAGCTAGGGTTATGTTGGCTCTCTTCGCATCACACAAATCACACACTTTGAAACGTTGCCCCTATGTGACTGCTCTGTTGTAAATGTTGGTAGTATGTAGAAACTTTGGACACTTTCTAAAAAAAATTGAAAAAAAGGCAGTAATTCATCCACACACATTTTACTTTGAGAGAACATTGATCATATAGTTACCCACAATTTCACTAAAAGAAATCTTGAGCCCTATAATGTAAAGCCATTCAAATCTGTTTTTATTCAAATCCTCTGACGTCAAATTTACGTAACCATCGACGCAAGCATCGGGTGGCAACACGCTCCGTTGCCTGAAAAGCCCAATCAAACGCACTTCTCCTTTATAGGATGTCACTTTCTTTTGTTTTCAGAGCGAATAGCGGTGCCTACATTGAAGAGTTTTTCTTTTTTAATTGGCTTACAAGAGGCGAGGGGGACGCTCAAATGGAGAGAGTTTTGGTGGTGCCGAGCTAGCGCAGTGAAAATAGATAACCGGATAAGGGGGTTGGGCCGGCGTCTGCGATTGGTGCGCTTCCCCTTACTTTGCTTGCGGTGGCTGGTCGATAATCGCGGCGGCGTGCAACAGAAGACTAAAAATGCCGTTAAAACGAATCCTCAGAAAACCATAGTTGGCTGAGGGATGGCGTATGTATGCTGAAAGGTGCCGATAACGTTATACTGCCATGCAAAATCTTATATTATACGCAAATAAATCCATGCTCCCCGGCAGCTCCTACAGTGGCCAGTGCTACAGCGATCGGCGGCAGCCATCTTCTATTCCTTTTGGTACGGGGCAGCCTCCGGCTATTCTGAAAAACGTTCAGTTTTGTTCGGCATATTAATGCGTTTTTGAGGCATGCACGTCACTTTGACGTGGTGAGTTTTCATGGTTTTGTGACGTTGCGCGACAGACAGGTAAAGTGGGCGTAGCCCAAAAACGTTTGACGAATAGCAGCTGGTCAATCGACGCCTCTTTCGCTGATGGTGAAAAAGGCGTCGAAAAAGAAAGTATTACTTTTCTTTCGTTTGGTCTAATCACACATAATCAGTGTGCACATATCAGATCAGATGGACCATTTTCGTTATTTCCGTGACGTCGCGTGACAGAGAGGCGCAGTGGGTGGTGACTCGAAAATTTTTTCATCAATCGTCGAAGGCTGATTAGAGAAATGGAATAGAAAAGTTTGGAATAGCTTTACTTTATAGCGCCCCTTGATGTCCTTTACAGTTCCCCTAGGGCAGCAGCTTAAGTTTTTCGTGATTGCAACGCTCCGTATGTAATTTACTACCAAGGCCGTAATTTGTCCACACACTTTGATCTCCATATACAGAATACCTATCAGCTGCTTGCTTTTAAAGAATTATAAGCAACGTCCCTTTTGTAGTTCATCAAAGGCACTGTGAAAACCTACTATGAACTGCGCATGACGCATAAAGAAGGGAAAGAAGAATGGTTCAGTAATTATTCGCAACACTGCCAAGAAACAAAGTTTCATAGCACATTGCGCTAAACACTTGCCCCTCATTCCAGTAAACATATAGTTTGGATGACATAGAGATGGCAAGTTTTATTTGGAAACATAGCTGATAGCTTCGGCATGACACCTTTAAACATGTACTTGAATTTCAATGGTATAGTGCTGAAGGCCCCGTGTCATACAAAATCAGGCATCGGCGCCTGTGCTGATGTCCGTATGAGCAAAATCATCCCGATCAGCGCAGGCCCTCCGCGTGGCGCATAGGCGTTATTGAATTAATTGCATCTCTCAAAGTAATATGCGTCAGAAAGTTCGTGAAGTATGACTTACACACAACCGACAGACGTGATAGCAATGAATTGTAATTTGAATATACCAGAAGACGTAATTCTGTTACGCGAAAACTAAAACACAATGCCTTTTTCCAGCTGATGTTTGATGAAGGTCCGTCTTAGTAGGAGCGGCGCGCTCCGCTCCATTCCTTGCAACACCATCTAGGTGGCAGTCGGCTGCGCGCATCCGCGGCAGCGGCGGCGACTGCCGTGGGGGAAAAAGGAAAAGAACCAGAAAGCTCCACTTCGAGCACCGTGTTCGCCGCCAGCGTTTCCAGGAAGAACCTTACGGTTACATAAGCTGCAATTGCCGGGATGCGTAAGCAGAAGCCAGGGATCTTTGGATGCTATTAGTTTCACTCTTAAGGGCGAATCTTAAGCGTCCTCCAAAGTTTTTTGCAAAGGCTGTACTTGCATGACACGTATTTTTCTTCGCACGCAGATTTACCGTGGCATTCCTCCAATTTCGATAAATTTAATATTAGTGCGCAATTTGTTCTGCCAGAAAAACGCGTTGAATTTGGCTAGAATGCGAAACATTGATAACGTTAGCGAGTGGCTAACCGCGTAGCTTATTGTAAAGCATTAATATACTGTGCAGCCGTGTCACTATGTGCAAAAAAAAATTAACTGGGACTTCCCTTTGCGGGAACTGTCCAAAATATGCGTAACATATGTAAGCTGACGTGGTGAGGAATCGGTAAGCATGTTAAGAATGTGTATGGGCGTTATGGGTATGTAGTATATGCAGTGACGAGTACGAGCAGCGTGATGCACACATTTACATTGCTTAACATATACATTCCCCACCGTCCCAGCAATGATATAATGCTACGATTATCTTACTTCCCATTCAGAGAGATTCCACTTAATTAATTTGCGCAATGCTTGGCGTGGCCTAATCAACGCTTTAGTGTCGCCATATACGCAGCGAAGGACTGACAGCTGCGTGTACATACGTAATAATGCACGAGTGGCACATCCTCTCGTTTCAGGTTCCCCTTAGTCACGTGCTATCCTTACTGGTCAGATGTTTGCCAGGTTGTCCCAGACTGCTTGCTAGCCCCGTTTCAAGATGGCTTCGATCAGTTAGGGCCTGGATTCAACGCTTTCATCGAACACAAGCCGCATGTGGAAAGATGAAAGCGGACGGGCTCGTAGAATGTTTTCCACTGGCGCGCCTATTGTTATCGCTGATAATGTCTCGTTTGTCAATATACTGTATATGGCAATTTTCAACCGCAAACACAGTGGGCTTAAACTAAGCATTCTTGCCCTGTGTTGGCAAAGGGGTTTTCTGGCTTCACATGGAAGTTCTTGAGTGACTCTTTGAAACAGAACAGCACGGTGTTCACGGGGACAAGCAGGGAGAAACGACACGGACGAGCGCTGCCGTGCCGTGTCGAAACGACACAGACAGCCCTCGTCCGTGTCGTTTCTCCCTGCTTGTCCCCGTGAGCACCGCACTGTTCTGTTTCAAGTATGTCTTACCAACTCGCCCAAACGTCGGTTTTATCGAATGTCTCGCCATGCAACGCTACGTCTACAGCAGGGAGCATCCTTTCAAATAAACTTGAGGAGTGTTCTTTTCTTCAAAATGAGCCAAATCCGACTGAAATGAACTGCGGAAAACAGCGAAAATTCTGCAGTGAATCTGCTAATTGCCCACGGCAAACGCGTATTTGTAAAACGCCTTTCAGCTGAATTTAGTTTAATTTGATATACCACATTGTCAAAACAAAGCAAATTAGGATGTAGTTTCGAATAGAAGCAACTCTGGCTTACTTTCGGCTACTGCATTTGGCTCCCAATTAAAACACTTTTCGTTTATTTACGTGTTCGCAGATGAAAAAAGAAAAATTCGGGCCAAATCATTCATATGGTGATGGATTAGACAGCGAAGCTGTCGATCGCAGACTGAGCCACTATGACCAAACTCCGCGTCCAAAACATTCTCTTGAATTTGGAATTTGCCCCAGTGAAACCCGAATCTGATGGCAACTCACTTCTGCCGCTTGGATGCAGACTCGAAAGACCTAGCTTGATGCTTACGAGTTGTCTCCAGCGCGCTATCTTCATCGGTAGCTTGCGCTCAACGCCGGTGATTATATTCTCGCATTTTCTCTCCCTGACGTTCTCCGGAGAAAAGGCACTGGCTGCATTCTCCGCTTTTGCACGGGCTCGTTGTCGTTGGTTACAGTCGCCTCTCTGTCGTCGACGCCTCTCCTCGTACTCGGCTTGTTCTTGGGCCGTGCGCACGATGCGTGCTCGTCCCACATTTGCAATGTTTGTTGGAGTTGCAACTGTTGCAACGATCTACCTCTGCATAGCGCAATCCGGTTCTTACACACCGCGGCGGCTACTGCGACGTTGTTCCCCGTGTTTTCCTGCCACAAAAGCCACGCCGTTGTATTGAGGGCACATGAGAGCAGATGCAACCGGCAGCAACGGCGGCAAGCGAGGGTGTGCTCTCTCATTGCGCAGGTACGGTGGGCTATAAAATCACGTGTACTTAATTTCTTCTGCGCCGTACTATCATTCGTTATCACTACTGTTCACTTTACGGACGCTAGCCAGCCCAGAAACCACCCCTACTATAGACCACGCATACCGCTTTCATACATGTCCGTCAAGTTAACAGCCTCGCTCTAAACAAATGACCAAACCTTACCCTACTGGAAAATGGGGGTAAGCAAAGCTTGGCCTGCATGTACCTGACCTTCATCACGGTCAAGTAACCCACAGGTAACTGTGATAGATTGCTTAGACCTTCGTCTCCCTTAGCTCGGGATCTTCTTTTCATTGCTCTCTGATTGCCTGGGCTCGGGTGGCTCTAACAGCTGGATTGACGCGCCAATGGCGAGCCCTTTCATGGGGCGAATTCTCGCCGCCGCTTGTCGAAGGCTGTTTATTCCTCGGGGGAGCGCACAACGCGTGCCCTTCCCACCCGTTTTCCCAGACTGAATTGAATGGAAACGAAGCCGGCGCAGCGTGCGCGACACTCTTTCTTGTCCTATCCCTCCCCGCGGGGGCAAAACCACTCTGACTGGTTCTAAACGTGGCATGAGCGCGCGTCTATGCAGCTGGAATTCTTGGTTATGACGCACGCTCTGGCACCGGCGCAGCTATCAACTCATCAAACCACCCTTTCCCGCAGCTGCTCTGCTCTGGAAGCAACTGGCTTTTTTTTACGTGACCGTGACAGCGCCACCAAAATTTGTGAGCCAATACAAGCTTCGCTTGAAAAAGCAAACGCTCGTTGGCTCAGACAGAGAGAGTTTCAGCGGTAGTGTGCATCAGTAATCAGCTTTTTCAGTGAAGCGGCATGGCTCCGAAGCTGATGCCAATAGCGTTGACTGTGCTGGTGCTCCACTTAATTTCCTTGTGGAGTGACTAAGGCGAAGCTTTCTGCGTCTTTCGGCAGTTTTGGCTTGGTTACACAATGCAAAAAAAGGAGGATGAGAAAGAAAATTACAAAAGAATTTAACACCATCGTTTGCATCTATTGTACGACGGAACATAGATGGCTCACGGTTGAATTGTAATCAAATTGCTGAGCCGGGCACTTCAAGCAAACAAGCGAACAGTAAAACACCCGAACGAAATTGAGAAGCCCTGTTGTTAAAAAGCAGCACAATTCTGAAACGCAGTTCTTCCAACTCATGCTCGACACACGTCGAAGCAGTCTTGCTGCATTTTATTTATACCTATCCTTTTCAGTGTATCGTTATACAGCACTGGAGAAGCCAAATGGCGAAATAAGAATATAGGGAGGGGGAAATGAATTCTGCAATAAAAAGCAATTTAGAGCAATCTTCGCGCAGGCTCGAATGCGATGGGGTGCGCACGGCAAAGCGGGAACAATGCAGTCGAACACGACGAGCCGAGCAATCCTCCGCAAAACACAAACGACAATGACGTTAAATATCGTTCCAGGCTCGACGCAAATGAAAAGCGGCGATGCTTTGGCCACGGCTGCACATGAAGCGCGGTGCTTTCCGTGCACCGCGAAAATGCGCGCATAAAAGGAGAAAGGGCGCGACCTAAATGCTTGTTGAACTCTGTTGTCAAGAAGCGATAGCGTGCCGGGGCTCACCTATACAGAGGGGAGCGCCACCGACGCCGCGAAAGGAGCATTCAACGCCTGGAAACATGGGGAACTACGCGCCGGCAGAATAACGCTTGCTAGAGCAACCGAAAGCAAAGAAAAAAAAGATGGGAAAAGGAAAGGTTTCTAACACAACAATTTAGGGGGGAAGAAAGCACGTGAGTCGCGGAGGCCTTGCTGCCACTACCAGCGCTGCCTGTGAAGCGAGACGGGAAGTCTGAATCAAGGGAGAGGATAATGCAAGAAAAAATGGCGCCGAAATTTCGAGAATTCGCGTGCTCGACGTTGATAACTTCTTTCGCCTTTGTTTAGTTCTCCGTGTTTTTTTACTGCTGCCAGCCAGCGCGCTCTTTCGGCGCTTCCCAGCCGGAACGAGAGCGCGCAAGGAGAAGGGGCGAAGAAAGCCGACGCACTTTGCGTTCGCCTTTGCCGGCCTCAGCTTGGCTTGCCTGGTTTTCTGATGGCGTGGGCTCACACCTTGCCGTGTAATGTACGCCACACGGGCATGACAGGTAATACGGCTTATCGCGCTAAGCTATTGCTATTTCTGGCACGCTGTTTTATAAATATTTGCTTTTTTTCCTCTTTACTGCAGCAGACAGCAGACGGGGAGGAAATGTGTATTTCGAAATGCTCACAGCCTCTCTAAGAAAAGCAAAATTATACAGGCAACTCAAGTAGCTGCACACAAGCTTACATACCGGGTGTTTCAGCGAACATTCAAAATTTGTTAAAGGTTGCCTGTGGAAGATAGCCCAATTCTTGTTCATGAGCTTGTCTACACGAAGAGGCGGACATTACTTGCGCAGAAAATGGAAGTGAATACTGGTATATTTAACAAACATTCACTAATCAGGTTTTTAACCAATTACCTCATGACCCATATTGCAATATACAAATTCTAGCCATGGAGTTGGCAAGGCGGATCCACTTGGAACGAATGCACAGGATGGCACCAGTTTCGAGATATAAAAATACTCGAACTTTGCGGAGAAATGCATTGGCGTTCCAGTTACTTTCTCAACAAAACGTCGTTTTCTGCATTCAAGCACAAGGGTAACTGGAACACCAACGCATTTATCCGCGAAGTTCGGCAATTAATATCCCGAAACTGGTACCATCATAAAGATTCGTTTCAAGTGGATCCGCCTTGTGAACTCCACGGCTAGGATTTGTGATTTTCAATATGGGTCATAAGGTAATCAGTTAAAAAGTTAATTACTGAAATGTCGTTATTTAGTCAAATATACATTTCAATTTCTTTGTGCAAGTAGTGTCCGCCGCTTCGACTAGACAAGCTCATGAACTAGAATTGAGTCATCTCCTACAGGCAACCTTTAAGAGTTTTTGAAAGTGTTAGCTGAAACACCCTATATAACAGCATTTTGATCCGCACACTGGTGACACTGGGCGCATGTCTGTTCTGCGTAATGACATTGTACATATCCCATACACTGCGGGAATCACTCTTATGTGCAGCATTCAGCAGGTACCTGGCTATCTGGCATTGTTTGGGTTTCCTCAATGCGACACCACGTGGACCAAGGTATTTGTGTAAATTCAGTAGCGCGTGCAAATCGCGTACACTCGCGAGTAATATTATAAAAACATTTCATTCGTGTATAAGAAATGATTACTCGTGACGCTTGGATTCAAATCGGATGCGCTTATTTGTGTCGGGTAGCTTTCTAGTTGAACACTTCCTGGCATTTATTGCATTCATGCGTGGCATTCGCGTTTCGCCAATGAGACCTCTGGAAGGCAGTTTTGTTGTGCCGTTTCATATTGCACAAGGGGGTCTGCCACGACACCAGTATGTTGACGACCACGTTGAAGATGATTGTACGACAACAAAGACATGATTTTTACGCCAGCGGTTGGACGTTAGCTTAAGACCCGGCAATTGTTGGCTTCTACATATGTAGTGAACGTGCGTGAGCGATAGAAACATGGATTATGTCGTCATCAGCGACTACGTGGTACCCAATGTTATGTACCTATGACTATGTCATGGGATGTATGTTGTACTCAGGCGGGAAAGAAAATTTAAAGCATGATTATTTGGGAGATCATGAAGTCGCCTATAACTTTTGCACAAGCTCTACGTAGCGTTTTACGAGGAATGTACTGAGAAAGGAGGGCTGCTCCCTAAGATAGTGCAGATCAACATGGCGTCTTGCAGCTTGAGCTGTCGCAAGGAACGAATACGAAAAAGTGACACGAGGTGCGTGCACGAAGTGTTTCAAAGATTTGGCTGTCTTTCAAACGAGTGTACCATGCCTGCTATGACGGTTAATTGTTTATCGTTAGGTCTCGGTGAAAGAAACAGCGATCGCGGCCTAATGGTTTAGCCATCAGGCTTCTGTGTTTTACTGCAGAGGTTCTATTCGATCGTTACCATCACTGACACATTATTTTCTTTTTTTTTTGTTCAAGCGAGGCAAGACGGGTCCTTAACTACCTACCTGCAACAAACGTACCTGGAACAACAAACAAAGGTACCTGCAACAAAGTTCCATTAATGAGGCACACACAGAAAGGTACCACCTTTCTGTGTATCGTATTAAACGATATCGCGGTGTATTGATGAGAAAGCTGCCTACGACACAAACGAGACGTGTAGGGCAGTGGTGACAATTTGCGATATTGTGTTCCTAATTTTGCAATTGGATCCTTGCGGCTATTACCTGTAATTAACCTGTAATTACCTGTAATTACGTACGTTGAGGGTACCATACATAAATAAATGGTGATCATCAGGCTCCAGCTATGTACCGACCCAGTATACACAATGCACCAAGAACCAGATGGTTGGTAGTAGCCAGCGTCGAAAGCAGGAACACGTCACAAAGTTGAGAAATCTCAGAAAAGAAAAATAGGATTGATAAACCGAGTACTTTATAATTATATTGAAATAATAATCTAAAGGAGATCAATAACATGTAACAGCAAGTATGCTTGTACAAGTAGATTTAGCATCTTATTTAAAAGCCTAAAGGACGCATACATATGCACATGCAATGCGAACCGGTATACCCTATGAAACAACGTTACAGTTAGTAGCGGCACTTTGTTTTCCTGTCTCTTCTTTTTTGCACACATGAACACTACACATGCATGCACATGCACATTGCACATGCGCACGTAGTGCGGATGTATACAAAAAAAGCAGACATACAAACAGAGTGCCGCTACTAAATAAAGCTTTGCTTCTTTGGGTATATCTTTCTATAGCATATATGAGCGGGCATGCGTTACATTCGTCAGAGGGACATGTATGAGAGCGCACCATGAAAGAGGCCCTGGAAGCATATCGCTTGAAGAATATAGGATACAAAGTTGTTCACATCACAAAGAATCTTTCGACGTCGTTTATTCGAAACGTCATCTTTATTTTGATATCAAGAAAGTTATAAATATGTGCTATCAATCTTTCACATCTTTAGTTTTTTATTCTTACTTTAATTACATTCTTCTTCAAGCTGTCCACCCTCCCCAATCATTCTATAACCGCTGTTAACGGTAACCCCGCGGCGCGTCCCCAATCAGCTCCACGGAGACCCGAATAACGGTGCTGCCATTCGAGCATAAGGCTTGTTCTTCAATCTTCTGAAGCAATAATTGTGTTCAGAGCCGACGAATTCGCTCAAGTCTGCTCGTTTTTGTTTTGTTCGGATTTACGTTTACTTCGTACCTAAATAAATAACAATAATGGATGCGTTGTACAGACTTGTCGGGCCGCTACAGCTCGATTCATTATCTAGATTTTGTCTTGTTTTACCGCTGCGTGCTTCTAGCGGACGTAGGTGTGTCACGCAGTGGTGTTCCTGATTTATCGACGTTGCTTATTACTTGCTGATAAACAGCTGCTGCGACAATTTGAAAGCCGCCTGATTAACAGAAGGCTGAGGGTCAGGAGCCGGAAGTTACTTCGTTGCGACTGAACGTCGTAAAGATTAATTACTTCACTTCTTCAGTTAAAGATGCGGGACTATCTTTCCTAATTCTTCATTATGGAAGGGGGCTTAAGGAACAAAAATAACTAGCAAAAATGTTCTTGCATTGCCAGCAAATTCTTCATTAAATGTGATATGTCACTGTGACAAGCGAACAAAAAGGCTTAAATTAGATATGTGCTTTGTTTGCTTCTCGTCTTTTCGGACTTGTGCATTGAATGCGCGCCTTAAGTGTTGCACTGCGTTGAGTTGCATGTTGCACACCCTGTGCCCTGCGCGCACTTTTAATTTTCGTCGATTTTTAAAAGAGCGAAGTGGAGGGTTTCCCGGCTTTCTTTATCGATGGTCCCAAGACTGGTAGAATAGGTCAGCAGAGACACCGTCAATGTATTTGACATTCATTTGAAAGATGCATAGCTGCCACTGCCTTGTATGTTATTAAACTCACAATCAACTTAAAATGAGAAAAAAAGGTGTTCAGCAAAGCTCATGTCCGCATAAAAAGTGCGAGAAAACATAAAGTGAGGATGACACTTTTCAGCAAGTGATTAAAATCTGAAACAGCAGCTTCACAGTATGCCAAATCATCCTACTATAAATATCACAGTTATTTTTTTTCAAAGCATTGAAGAATTTGGGGTACTTATTATATTTGCAGCCCCATGTTCGTTTACTAAAAGAAACATTAAATTAATTATTTGTGATTTGCGTCCATCTCCATGTCCCTTGGTGATGGCTATACCTAGGACAAGAATAAGATCCAGGAAACGAAAATATGTAAGTACAGACTAATGGAGACCAGGCAAAGGCAAAAAAAATTTTGAGCCTGCACTTTACTTCAGTATTTAAAATCAGAGATAAAAAAATTGTTTATAGAAGCATGCACCACTTTTGACGGACAAAATTAATTAGAAGTTTATGCCTTTCTTTGTTTCGTCGGGAGCAGTGGGTTATCCTGCTTTTCTTATACGGTCTACTACAATTTTATAAGCGAGTCACTAACTGTGAAAATATCGACTATGTTCTGCTTTTTGCACAGTACATGGTCAGCGGGGGGTAAGGACCGATCCCTTCCTGTTTGAAAGGTGTCAGAAATGGCCAATATTGTATGCGCCCACTCATGACTTGTTAGTGGTCGCTGTAAGATTATTTTGTCTTTTCCTAATGCATTCATTGCAAAATCACACAAGAAGTGCATATCCCCAAACTGGCATCAAAACTTAAGAGGATAATTTAGCAGCAAATTTAGGAAACATGAGCTGCGCTTCATTTCTCGCTGCAGCGTTGTTGCTATACATGGCGCTGTCGTGATGATACATAAGACAGTCCTCCATAAGTTTCCACGCACGTTGTAAAGCAGCGATCATAAATTGATCAAGTGTAGAATGTAGTTTTGAAACTATTTTAATACCATTTTAGTGTACTTCATTTTATTACCTTCAACGCCTTATTACCTTATGTAATACGGGTATTACATAAGCGGTGGATGTATGTATATAAGAAGAAGAAGAAGAAACTACATATATAAATTTTAATTTGGCAGGAATCACGGAGTTAATGTCAAGTAATAAATACAACACACATGAACACGTAGATACATCTTTCCTGAAGATACATACATAGAATAGCGAAAGTTATTAATGCGAAAAACATATCCTGTACTTCTTGTATTTTCAAAGATCGCCGTTTTTTTTTTTTTTTTTTGGCCTGAATGTTGGTGAACAGGCTATGGAAGCGATTCGGCGGGGCAGGCTGTTGCAATCTTTCGCTGGTCAGAAAAATTATGAGCTTGCACTTTGCCGTTTGCTGTACCGAAGCCTGTTGCAAAAGGTTGAGCCCATATTGTGCACACAAACAAAATGAAATCTTGTTAACAAAACAAGAAAGCTAAAGGGTACGAAGGTACGCTTATTAATTCAAAGGCTTACACACGAACAGCATACGAGCAAACTGCCTGATACGTGCTTGTTTCTGGCTGTGCCACGGCGTGCTAGGATCAAATCGCACTCTGTTCCCATGCAACACCAAGGGCTTGTCCTCCCTGACACGCGAGAAAACAGAAAATGTAAGGGGTAGATTACTTAAAGAGAGAGAGAAAGAGGCTCTTTAGAATGTTTGCCTGGTGGCATGCCTATCATGCTAGCGTGGATGTGTATTATGAACAATGAAACGATGTGCCAAATTGCTAACGCATACACAATACACACAAAGCACACCACTCGACAGAAGACAATACTCAACAATCGAACAGACTGTGTCATTGAGCCGTTGTCTCTAAGGAAACTCATAAGTGCCTTCATTGCGAGAGAGGCACAAGTCCCGCTAGTCCATGGACTAAAAACGCCTGTTAGCGCAAGCGACAGTCCTTGTTAAAGTCACTCAGTCAGTCAGTGTTTTATTTTCACTAAACAAAAACATCTGTGAAAAAAGGGAGACGGCGAAAAAGCTGCGGATATTGCAGCTTGACTAAGCACCGTCCACCCTGCAGGAGCAATGACAGGGTAAATATACAAGCAAAAAGAGAACTATACAAGCAAAAAGGGAATAATTAAAGTTCAGTGTATTCAGTATTCAGTTCAGTATTCAAAAAAGTGAATAATTAAAGTGACATTACCATCAGCAAGCGAGTCGGTAAAGAACGAGCAAGGACCTTACTGACTGCTTCTTGCGAAGCTGGTCGCAGCCTGATCCGTGGCAATGTAAGAGGTCCAGTGGCTAAGTTTCGCGGAATTCGTGACACCTGTTGATGGAAGCGGCACTGCTATGGCGGATGAATCAGTTGTTATGGAGTTATCATTGTATATATTGTTACGTTGTTGCAGTAGCATGCTTATGTTGTCGAATAAAATACTGTAATATCAACGTGGGTGTTTCTTGCTTACATTTGTTGCCTTGTATGGTTCTAGTAATAAACTAGGCAAATAACTTCCAAATATGCAGTAAAGGCGCCGAAAAACTGTGGTAGATGTACGCAAGACCTGACATTCGAATAACGTGTTTCAAAGAAATGTTTTTTTCATCTGTTTAGGTTTATTACGAGTCTATTCTAATTTGCTCATTGAGCAAATGACACCACCGCACACCCCTGCTGCCTCAAGGAGGACGCCGAATTTTTCCTTTTATCATAATTAAAAGTATAGAAGGAAACAATAGAGCAAACAGAAATAAAGATGGCGTCTCCCGGAGAAAACACTGATGCCGGGCGCATTAAGGTCATCCTCAATACTGCCATCCCAGGGGCTCGGTCGCGTCCAAAAAGAAACAGCTCATCCGTGTGAAGGCCTCGAGGGTGTCAACCTTGCGGCTGCTGCGACGGGCCGAGGAGTGTTTGCACAAATGCCCTGGCTTCTTTAACAAAACCGCGAAGTTATGAAGCGACGCGAAAGAAAGGCGGTAATACGAGGGGCTCCGAGAATACAGCGTATGGTAACGCCTTTAACCCCCTTCCTCCCGTCTCCCGCTATAGCCTCCTTTCTCTTTTGGTGGTTGTATGCGCCATCGGGAGAACCTTAGAAGCGGTTAAGGGAAATGAGGGGGAGACAAACACCATCCCAACAACCTTCGACACAGTCTCTCTCAGCCACTCATTCCCTTTTGCTTTCATAAAATTCATAATGACCGCGATTAAAAGAAAGAAAAGACATCAAGAAGCGAAAAACGGCCACGCGCCCAGCGAGTGGATTCTTGAGTCACTCGCGCTCCTTTGCGCAACCTTCCAAGGGATATTAAAAACCGTGTCTTCAACGGCCGTGAGGGGGGAGCAAAGCGAGCGCCACCGCGGAAATGTTACACAAAGAGAGAGAAAGAAAAAGATGGGGGTGAACCGCGTGCGTGCTGCGTCAAGACGCTGTCCAAGAAATGTTTGTTTTTATTGTCTTGCTTCAAAAGCGTTAATATAATAAGTTGCCGCTTATGCTCGCCGTTGCAACGTCACATCGTTCAATTTTATTTCTCGTTTCAAGACGTCGCTAATTAAGTCAGCCTAGGGGCGGAGCGGACTCGTGTCGCCTTTCTTTTTCACCCGGACGGTGCACCGTTAGTAAGTTTAGTAGCTTTCCGCCCAATTCATTTTTTTTTACCTTTTCTTTGCTGGTGAAGCACTGCAGAAATGAACGCAGGCACACAATTAGACGTACTGCACTGTAGCCTGACAGGTTCTCGTAAGCGTTCTCGTAAGAAAATGGCTGAGGCACATTGCAGACTTCCGACTCGACTTATTGCTTTGTAATTTTTTTCAACACTTCTGTCCCAGGTCATGTGACGTTAGGTAAGAAATTTCCTCAATCTCTCTCTCTCTCTCTCTCTCTTTCCATGTGTGGATATTCTACAAAGAAGAAATATCTTGAATATGAAGATTGAGGGGAGAATTGATAGTTTATCAAATTTTGCGTATATATAATGTGCAGACCTTACATAGCCGAAATGACGAGCCTGATAGAGGGCAACGCAGTCTACAAAATGCATTGTCCCAAAGTTTCCTCTCAAGGTTGCCAGAAGTATATGATAGGCTAGCATGAAATAAACGGCCTTCTGAGTTTGCTGAGTATAACAGCATATAAAGAAATTTAGATATCACTACATGGGCCTTTAAAAACAACTATTCCTATGATTATACAGGGTGTCCCATGAAATTTGAGCCAGAGTTTAAATATATGCGAATGCCACGTCGCTGGACAGAACCAAAGTAATGTTGTTTGCTGTTGCTTGGAGACACTCAAACTATTTTTTTTCATTCCACCTGTTTAGATTGATCTTCATAATTAATTCATCAAGTTCTCAAATATTATTATTAGATGAAAAGTGTCAATGCCAAATTAGTGCAGCAACATCAAAAACTCCAGATACAGCTTTCTATTGCTTAATACGTGCTACATAAACGTGTTTTTCCAAGCGTAAAAGAAGCCTGCCAATACGCGCAAAGTTCCTCGAGCGGCCAGTCGCGCGGCAATTTCGCGTGCACTTGCGGACTTGTTTCATGCTGGGAAAAACGCTTTTATGCAGCACGCATTGAGCGACAGAAAGCTGTATCGGGAGTTTTTCATGCCACTCTGCAATTTTCTCATTGACAATTTTCATCTAATAAGAATATCTGACAAGTTGATTGATTAATTAAATAATACTAATAATGCAATTAGGCGGAATGGAAAAAAAATTTCGAGTATCTACAAACGATGGCAAACAACATTATCTCGGTTCTGTTCAGCTACGTGGCATTCGCATATTTTTAAACTCTGGCTAAAGTTAGCTTGGACACCCTGTACAACCGATGCATATGTACAACCATAGACGTAGAATATGGCCCGCTATTAAATGGAACAGCTACGTTGTAATAATACAATACAATATACGATGGTTCCCCAGCCCGACGCGAAAAAAGTATTTGCCCAAGAAGACACATTATGCGAATAACTGTGCACAAATAAAGTTCTCTTAGCCTTTTAACCTATGGTGAACTCTAACATATGACGGAAAACAAACTAAGCGTTCCACACAGAATTAACTACACTCTACATACAACTACGAGCAGCTCAGTGATCACTCTGGCAAGTAGTCTGACATCCGTCTCGAGTTCTTGCTGATTGAGATCCTTGAGGAGGAGAATATGCCACCGGTCAGTTAATATGACCCAGTATTGTCATTGGCGAACCACGTTAAGTCGAAGCGGAGCCAACATTTTCGCTTTTGGCAGTAGTGCAATATGGTTCGACGTATTCTTAGTTCAATACTTTTTTTACAGCCAAACCCTGTATACAACTCTTTGTATCAGCCAAGGAAGTGATCATTTTCAGGCCTTAGCTCAGTGATAGTGATCGTCGGAATTCGTAATGCATATAGGAGTATGAAAGCGGGGAAACTAAGAACCCCAGATTATTACGTATGCAAGTGTTACAGCCATTAGTGACAAAATAGTCATTACAGTTCTTTTGAGCGCATAAAGTATCACATAAGGTTTTATGCGTCCTAAACAACAGTCTGTGAAGCAGGGTACAAAATACCCACTGAGGAAATTTTTCTGGACAGCCATACCTTGCTGTCAGCATTCCATAACTTTCGCCCGCGCTACCTAAATTTACGCGCGCAGAAAAGCGAATAAATAACAGAATCGTGCAGTAGCTTCTAAGGTCGGAATAAATCGCTCGAACTGTAAATGTGTGAGCCATTCACTGACGTGTGGCGACAATAAAAAAGCTGGGTGACCTCATGACCTCGACTCGGCCATCAATGTCTCCGTGTTCACTCTTCTCTTCCCTGGCACTCGCGTACGTCAACGTTTTGCGCGCGTGCAATTCCTCGTTCCACGATGACCTTTGCCACACTTAATGTGGTCGCCTACTGACTTTTCCACTTACTCTCACAACAAAGCCTCTTACCTGTAGGTTGCCTGCAAGTGGGCTTGGTATCGCAGCTTCATAATCCAGCTTGCTCGCTGCCTAAGTCGCGACCACCTCATTAAAATGAGCCAAGCACAAATAGTGCGTCGTCGTATGTGCTGTCCCTGCTTAACGCCCGCCATGACTCTGCCCTACCCTTCTCTAACGTTGGGATAAAGTGGTTTGCTTTGAGCTCAGTGGCGAAGCATTCGCGGTTCTCCTTTGAAATGCGAGCGCGTCGCTTGCTCGTTAGCATTTTCTGGACGGGTGAGCGTACAGGCACCGAGGCAGTGACTAGGAGAGATTACAACTCGACAAAGCGGCGTAAAAAAAGGGAGAGAAGTTGCAGGAGGACCGATTAGCTATGCGGAGGCAGGGGAGTGTGGGAGACGATGGAGTGGCAGGATCTTGGAAAGAGGGAAGGGATACGCCTCCTCCTACACTTTCGTATCGCTGGACCCATGCACCTGGGAGGGAGGGGAGGGGTAAGATGAAGAAGGACCAAGCTCATTCGCTGGGAGATGTGTGATAAAAATTTCGTCAGTGCGTAGCCAAACACGGAATACCTATCTATAAAGAAGAAGCAGGAATCTTACAAATATAATAGCCTCTTGCTTGGTATTTGAATTAATTGGTCGGTTCTTCTTTCGTCATGTTTCACTGTTGCGCTCATCTCAGATTCCGCGTCACTGTACTTTATTCATTTGAAACGGGCTATTTCAGGCGAAGTGCGGCTAAGGCTACACTTGTGATTCTGGTAGAGCGAAAAGCTATGGCCCCTCTATTTCGCACTCTTTAGCTCTCCGATGCGTGGCATTAACTGCCGCGGTTCTCCAGAAAACAGCGGAATTTAGCGCGAGAGGAAAAGGTAACCAGACCACTTAGCCTAAATTATGAATAGAGAATGTATAAGGCACTTTTTAAAATAACTTCCAATAGTGACGATAATCGGATTAGTAGGTGCCGTCACAGATTAACGAAATGTATCGCTTGGGCTGCCTTTACGGAGAAATGCGTCGCTGAGTGCCGCCGTGTGTTCCCGTAGTGTAGCAAGCATAAATGCTGGAGCTGTTGCTTCCTACCATAGCGAGCCTTTCCTCTGGGGAAATAGTACCTCTGAGCTGCAAGAATCGAACACTATGCATTGTTGGCTGTGCAATATATCGGAGCCCGCATTTTAATCTGAGAAAGTGTTTACATTGAAATTCGGGCTCGTAATACTTTGTCTGCCTAAGTCTGTGAACTCCGTGAACGTGCTCTGACAAGGAATCCGCATAATGCGAAAACCCCACAATGGTTTTGTGGCATATAATGTGACCAGCCTCCGAGAGGGAAGCTTGGCTGTGGTAGTATGGTTGAAAATGGAATGACAGGAAGAGGTAAGGAAGACTCGATGCCAGCGACGTCACACGCTAGCCCCCGACACCCAGTAGCAGCAGACAGGGGGCTGAAACCTAATAGGAGTGATAGCAGTATAGGCGGACCACGCGAACTTTGTAGATATCCGTCTAACCAGAAATCGGGACCCATCCCCAAGGCAGTGCAGTGTTACCCAACGTGTTAGAATCCTAGCTCTCACGATTGAAGGATGCGAGACACAGGCAGAAGACGCACGTGCCAGATGTTTCGAATAGAAGCTTTGCCACTAGCCCTCTCCCTACCGAGTTTTTTGGCCATGGATAATACTAAAATCCCGATTATTTGCGTAAATAATTCCATGCATTTCGAAACAGCCAAGAAATATCCTTAAAAGCACTTTATTTGTAAGATACATGCAAAATATTTTTTGAAGGTATCGAGAGAGGATTGGCTTCACTGCACTGCACAGTGGAGAGTCTCCGACTTATAGTAGTCCTCGTGCAAAACAAAAAAAGAAAGGTCTCTAGAAATTCAAAAACAACAATGTGACAAACGGGGCTCATGCTTGTGGCAAGGGATTTCAGATCCCTAAATTGCAGACTTCGTGTGGTACATTTCAAAGCACGTAACAGTGCAGAATGCTACTCCACATTGCTCGCACCAGGAACGTGCAGCGGTGGCTTTCACGGAGAATGAAATCTGTTTGTTCATTTGTTAGAAACAATTCAAAATACGGCGCACAGTTCCCGTCCTCTGTCAAAGGTACCTTTATGCCAGGCGCGGCCTTTAACACATACCTTGGCCACTGCCACACGTACTCCCACACGTACTCAGTACTTACTCTCTCCCTTTCTTCCTCTTTCTATTCCCCTTTCCCCCACTCCAGTGTAGGGTAGCAAACCGGATGCTGTTCTGGTTGACCTCCCTGCCTTTCCTACCCTTGCTTTCTCTCTCTCTTAGCCACTGCCCGACACGTTGAGACGCTGTCGTCGTCCGAAGCCGACGACTCAGAGAAGATGTCCTGCTCAGTATCGTCGCTGCCACTCTCAGAGGAAAATTGAACTTGTTCTTCACTGTCTCAGTCCATCAAATGTTCTGCAAGCAAACGATTTTTTTTTTTCTGTTTTCCGGAGCGGAGCCGTTGCCGGCACGCACACGCACAGAGGAGGGCGCCATGTTTAAATCCCCGTTGCCAGCATCGAAACGTTTCTCGGCTGAAATGCAGGCCTTGAATGCGTTTCTTTTTTACTGCACTATATGTTGAAGCCAAGAAGAACTAAACACAATTCAGCGGGTCAGCTTGAGTGCGACAATGCACAAACGCTTGTTCAAGTGTGGACGAGCCCAGCTCGTCTTCGGTGGGAGCGGTACAAACAATGTGGACGAGCTCAGCTCGTATATCGTAGGGAAACAAATAGAGAGGCATGCGTGACCACGGCCTGACAGCTAGAGCTTGGGGCAGCTGTGCAAGAAGACAGAAGTTCGATACCACCGGCTGCCGCGCATTTGTTTATAGCATTATAGGCAGACATTTCTTGTTTTGTAGGTATCTAAGGCAAAATTAGAGGTGCGCTGAACGCAGGTGATCGGGCGTCACAGTGTGAAAAACATCGCAAAATCAATACGAGGTATGTAACCTAACACTGACAAATGAGGGTGTTCAAGGATGCACGCGCGCAGTTGTCGACACATCACGGTCATCACAATCCATATGAGTTCGCGCTGTTATGTTCTGGCCTAGTAACTCTCCAGGTTTTTCGCAGACTCCAGTTTCAGGAAAACTACGTCATCGCCCGACATGGCTCAGCACTGGAGTGCACATGTATAAGAAGCAGGGCGAATACGTATAGGCCTCTGTACTACTGCTAAAGATGCGGCGGTCACAACCTGAGTTCTCTACACAATTACGCAGCTAAACAACAAACACCGCCGAAATATCCTCACTCCAATAGATACAGCCGAAAGCTTCTATAAGGAAATGCTCGAGGCTTCCAAAATCATTGACTATACAGATCACATTGTTGAACAGGTCCTGCACCACACCTCTTCCTATATAACCAGGACATAATTATTTTATTCATTACAAAGGCCCTTGAATGTGCTCACAGCGCACACATACTTCAAAAAGAGGCGTAGGCAAAGTGAATCAGCGCAGTGTTCTTTCACTCTGCCGATCACTTTTCCTGAGTATTGTGTGCTGTGAACCCATTCAAGATGCAGCGTTACCACCTCAACAGCAAGGTCACTGCCCCTTACTCATTCACGCCAAAATAATTGCTTTTTCCTTCTTTGTTGAAGACCTCCCTATGGCCCCTCAATTCACCTGGTCTACTTCCAATAAAATTCTAATGCTAGAATTCCATAATCTCGACGGGTTAGGAGTAATTGGGGCCGTCATGCTATCTGGATTCGAATAAGGAAATGGGAACATCGTGTCATGAGGACCGCCGATGACTTGGGGCCACATTCATAGTCGTAAAGCAATAGGTTTTTAGTGAACTCACCTAGACTTTCATGAGCGGGGCTGCGGCGGTTTTGTCGAGTACGTGCGCACGTCACATCACATACCACGTGCCCGTGCAGCCACGTTCGCGCGCGAACGTGTGCGGATGTGTCAGCTTCCATTAGGACATGCACGCATGAATGAAACGGGAACTTTTATTACTCCTGTCTTTCGCGTCATTCATACCTAAGCATGCGTCTGTCCTCACCATTCTTCCCTCAATAAACATCACCTTTGTCCTCGTGTCATCCCTGCGTCGACGTCTCACAGTGTACAATGTGCATTTGCATGCACGGCTGCTTCTATTTCGACTTCGAGCCCATACACTACATAGCCCATACACTGCATAGCCCATACACTGCATCAAACTAATGTTACTACAACTACTGTGCGTGCAACAGATACATTACATTAGATTACCCATTGCATAGCTGAAAGACACTTGTACGCACGGTGTTTAGGTTTGTATTAATAAAGTACGAGCTTCACCAGAGTTAGGGTTTACAGATATTCTAAATATGTGGGTTGGATCTGCATAACTGTTTCTCTTTGTTTATGAAAAGTGTTTTTGGTTGGCCAATCGCATCTGCAACAGATACATTTTAAAGCACAATTAGTCGGCATTTGGCTTTACGAAGCGCTCCACCGAACGAAAAGATTGCATATAATCGGGCCTATAACCTGCGTTTGTAAAACAGTTCACGCGGTAGAGCGTTCCGTAGTAGGAGGCGTCAGCCAGCTTGTTAGCAGAGCAGGTAGCCGATTTCAAAAATTTCTAGAAAGAGCTCCGTCCGCATGACCCTTCATCAACGGCTTCAAGAGGTTCCGACACTCACGAAACATATTCTCGATATTAAAGAAAAGCATCATTGTTGCGTTCAGTATTCTTACTAATCAGGCGGCAGTTTGTTACCGCGCATTGTATACTTTCCGTTCCAATAAAGACAATATTCAACAATATTTTGCAATCATATGCGTGAAAGCTCTGCTGCGTTACTTTGGCCATAACTTCACGTGAAATTTCGCCATTAAATTTCTCCCTATATAATAAAACGTTGTAGGAGCCTTGTGCTATCTCTACTTTCATACGTTAACGTAATAAGAACAATCCATTTTCATGCACAAAGTTAGGGACAAAAGAAAGCTAACTCGGCCCACAACTTCATCTGGTAGCCTCCTGCAGTGTAATCGTGCATGCCTATATATCTGCTGTGCTACGAATTCCGCCCATCACAAATACCAGTTGTAGGTTGTTTGCGAGGAAAATGTGTCGAATACTGACGCGTTGGTGGGAAAGTGAGAGCGGCTCATATCTTCGCTAGTGGCATGGCAAATTTAGGACAAGCGGAACGCATTCAATTCTACACGGGAGAGCAAAATTAATTACCATAGTAATGCAGACAGCGAAACAACACAAAAAAGAGACATAAGGATATGGAAGACATAAAGGAGACTTCAGGCGGGCGTCCAAGTGGCTGTGTTTCAGTCTTCGCTTGTGCTGCCGACTAGATTTTTCTCGGTCCACCATTAAAATTTGTACAACGAAGGGACGTGGGCTGTTAATTGCTTCGAGAAGCGTTCACTGACGAATGCTTACGCTGGAAGACAAACTTAACAAGTATTTAATTGCGTACTCTAAACAACCACAGATCATTTAATAGGGGGGGGGGGGACGCCGAGACCGCACTAAGCAGTGGACAACTCATTATTGGCTACTTCCAGTCCTCGTGTGTCCAGAGCAGCCTCCTAACCGCGCGTAACGCGACTGAGCGTAAAATTATATCTCACCACACTCAAAGTTTTGGAGAACCTAGAAAACAACAGCCGAAGATGGATTCCCTTTTGAGCAAACTTCAGATTGATTTGCCTATTACCTGTTCCAGGTAATGACATGCTGTACCGAAGCTTGGCACGTCGCAAATTTCATGCGCATACCTATAATGCACCTGGTCGCCATGCCTGGACAACATCAAAAGTAACTTCCGCATCTCTGCACGGCTCTGTCTGGATATGCGCATACAGAGCGAGACATTACAGCACAGCATTTTCATCTACATACATACTTTTTCATCTTACAGTTAAGCCCAAGAAAAACGTGACTTGGAATACTTTATTTTGCTTTATGCGTGCCCTTGTTTTATCTGATCACATCAGTATTTATTGTGCCTTGATCAGTCACTGATTATGCGACAGGGACAAAAGAACATTCAGTATTTTTTTTCAATTACCTCTGTCTCCTGTACGCTTGCATTATGTGCGTTTGCCGTGTTCTAGCACACAAGCAGCGTTTCTACAAGATATTGTTGTCCTTTTTTTTTTCTTTTTCAGTGTCTCCACGTTGTGTTCGTGCAATGAATTTTGCGATCAGGCCATACACGCGTCGACGGTGTTATTGCAGCGCACTACTTCAGATGTTTCTAGGCTATACAAAAAAAGGACATGTTTCTTGTTCTGCATCAGTGCTGAGGTTACCTAATAGCAGTAGAATCTATTACTTCGCGCTGTCGAAGTTCCGTGCATGGGCTACTTTCTCTTCAGCTAAACATTTATGGAGGATACCGCCGGCGAGACTTGTCATGAATCGTTGATGCACTTGCGTTGCGCTGCCCGTGTCTCGCCGTTATTTATCGAAGTTTTCCGAAGACGGAGTGTGTTCAGAGCAGGCGTTTGAACGACAGCGGTAAAGCGGAGATGACAACATCCCTTTTTGTTCTCTCTCTCTTTCTTTCTCCGTCGTGGTTTTGTAGAGGGGCTCGTGGAATCGAACTAGTCGGAAGACAAATGCTTCGCCCTGAATTGACGCCTGGTATAATTCTGCCTTTTCTTTTTGAGCCAGGAAGTCATATGGGATTTCGAAAAAAGAAAATGACAATGTCGGTAGCTTCAGTGAAGTACAGATCCTGCGAAATTTGGTTTTAGTTCAAACTGACCAAATCGAGACGTAAGAAGCGAAATTCTCGGGCTGCAGTTGCATCTAGGTGTCCTTACTCGGTTCTAGCCCGTTATTTCTCACAAACGCCATGGAAAAGGACATTTCATAATAATTCTGCGTGGTTCAATGCCAATTAAAGTAGATTGATTAGTGAGAAGCGTAAATTTGATTGTGGAGAGGAGTTTCCGTGCTCCAAATTTCTCGAGCTATAGGCAACCGACCAACTTTAAGGTTGATTCCTGCGGTAGCTAAGACAACAATGGGAGCCATACGAATTTTGGGCGTCATGAACTCTGGATGTAATAAATTGCAAGTAATGCTAAATGAAAACTGCTGTACATTCCGCGCTTGGTGCATGGGACAGACAATGGAATAGTGTGCGGAAACATTGTTTAACCTATGTGCCTTCTTCAGGTCCTGCGTCTTGGTGTTCACTTGTATTTTTTTCGCTTTAAGATTAGCTTGAAAGTAGTAGCAATATAAGAGAGGCTGGAGGAATCGCTAAGAATGACCCATTTTCTACGCATTCTTTTTTATGCTAAGGATCGCAACCAAGATGGCAGGATAAAACCATCTGTCATGTTTGAAGATGAAGCACAAGTTAACTTAGAGACATGCTCTGACGTTAAATTGAGTATGCTTAATGTGAAAGCCAAGGAATTGTTTGCCATGATCTGTCTATATAAAATATACATCATGAACGCTTACCAAGTCGCTCAGTTTTCTCTCCTAATGTATGTACACACTTAAATATACTGCGGATATAACATCTAATTTTCGTAAAGTGCTAGCGACTGCACGGCTTAATGAATGCATCTGTCTGACTTATGAGCTCCTGGATGCGTAAACTTATTTTGGATGTTCTGAGCACGGAGGCAGGGTAACTAATACTCAGTCTGCACAATTAAAAAATGGGTAAAAAAAGGGAGTGGTTTGGCGTTAACAGGCGGTAATTGTATCGAAATGTTTTATTAGTTCTTATTACTGTAAAAATGCCAATCACGATGAAACGCATGTTGTCTAGAGCAACGCGCTTAGACGCGCGTTAAAGACGCAAAGCACAACTCTTGTTTAAGCTTGTTGAGCTTGGAAACATGCGTTCCAACAAAAATCGACTAGCGTAGCTCATTAGCGTTACGGCAAATCACGAGCCTCAGAGATAACTAGAGGAGTATACGTAGCACTGGTGGGGCCAAGGCACACCAGAATAACACTTGCTAGTAAACGTTGAAGCTGCTCACCCGAAGTGTCTCCGTAATAGTCCCAGCTTGTCCGCCGTGCTATCGAGCGTACAGAATCAAATTATTCGTTTGATGCATCATCGTCATTAACATGTTCTAACAGTCTCTCACTTCTAATTCGGCTGCAAGACAGCTCTCCGTGCCACTGCAAGACCACAAATAAAGCCTTGCAGGGAATGAAGCATCCAGGAGAAACTTATGCAGAGGTTTTCCTTCACAGAATTAGACCAAGATTCATGCCAACATGTTGTTTTACAGAGAAAAACAACCGACATGATTTTTTGTAATATTCAGGAAAAGTGTCGGTGAAAACTCACTGAAATATAGCATGGCATTCTCGCTGGGACGCAAGAAGATGCAAGTGCAGCGTAACTAGTAAACATGGTTTCCATGGCATTGTTCATTTCTCAGTTAAGCTTGTGTACGTTTGCATTTGGTAATTTAGAGAGAGAATTCCGTTTTGCGTTCCTTGCCAAATGTGCGATGACTTTCTGGGCAAGTGATTTACCCTAGCTTTTAGATCCAGGAATTCTGGACCACAGAGAATGAGAGCATTACCAGGACTACACGCATTAGTGACTCAGTGGCTAAGGCGTTCCGGTGGTGAGCACAGAGTCGTGAGTTCGATTGCTGGTCACGTTGGCTGCATTTATACGGGAGCTAAGCGCAAGAAACGATAGTGTACTTCGAATTATGCGCAAATGAGAGAAACGCAGGTGGTAAAATTTAATGCGAAGCTCTGTGTCTCTCGTAACCTGTTGCGTAGATTGTTGATGTTGGCGCCAATCATGGAGATAAATGTTATCTATCAGGAGTGTCCTACGTGTCATTTACCAACCGTACATCTTCGAACCATGTGGCCCTCAACAAGGGACGCATCTTGAAGTCATCTCTCACAGTAACAAACGATGGAGATGTAGGACGCCACCTGACAACAAAAATATCGCTCAAACTTGTTAAATATAGCTTTCAAAGACTATTTACATTTAAAGGGGCCCCAACATAAGCTCCACATGAATTGTGTCATCGCACAATATTGTTGTCAGTAAATTCACATCGTATTTTTCGTATTTTTCTATTTCATCAGCCCAGCAGAGAGGAAAAAACTTTTTTTCCATAACTGGCTTCTCTCCTTTGTGGATTTTCTGCACACAGTGCAGAAAACACAAAGGAAAATATCTGGGTCAATTACAATCGATACTCACTTTTATTCCTAATAAAATTTTGTTTAGTTAAAATGTCTCTGATCCCGACTCAGCACGCAATGAAATTCCTTGAATACGAGAATTTTCCTTAGTGAAACGATTGGAATCATTGGCGTGGGTTTGTGGTCGAAAGGCATAATATGCTAGTATATGTTCTATTTCGTCGACACCATATTTATGAACTGTGAATTACAGAATTACAGCTTGCTACTCACATCGGTATTACCTCCGAGACAAGTACAAAGCCTGTCATCTGACCTGTTTTTGTTTATTGACCCTTTTTAATTTTTCTTACGCTGTGTTTCGCCTGTTTCATTCGTCGACTTCGTTCCGTAGCCCTGGCACTGAGTAGCTAAGGTTTACAAATCGGAACGATGCGTAATGCTGAATAGGTCTTCCACTTCCTGGTATCTTCAACGAGCAATCTAAGCAAAAATTATTCGATTTGCCATTTGTATTAAATCTAAGTGACTAAAGTTCTTTTTTTTGTCCTCTTGTCTTTGGTAATTTAAAAGCACCGTAAGTGTTTGCGGCTTTCTCGGCACTGCCGTTTACTTGTTATTAACGAACAAAGATAACATCATGCAAAGGGAGCAACAGCTGCGCTAGCTCTGTTGTTCCAAGAACCGCCTCTGCCGCCTTGTATATCCATCTTGCTGCCTATTCATCTAACGACCAGGCGGATCCACTTAGCTTAACAGCCACTCAAGGCTGAGCGAACAACGTTAAGGCCAAACTTCTTTTGTTCTTCAAAGTTTCTTGCAGCTGTGAGATCGGCGGTTACGAGGACAGCAAAATCTTTGAATGTGCAAGCTACTTCCCACGATTACGGCGCCGTCATTGCCTGGTATCTGCTGCAAAGCTCGAGTACGCGGCAACAGAGAATTGCTCATTATTTTCTCCTTGACTCATTGAAATGAACGGCATATTCTCCTTCTTTAAACGCTGAAAGGTTCGGTTCTTTAAGATATTGTGTTACATATTTCGCCTATTTTATCACAATGAGTGAAATCTTAAAGAGTTAAGAACAGCACTAGTTGTTCGAGGCGCCACTAAATTCGTACTAGCATGAGAGCCGCTATTTCTGAAATACGCGATAGCTGCCACTTAAGTCGGGAATATATCTTCTTTTGCTCAGTCACTTGCCTTTGTACCACGCAAATGTTTCGGCATTCCCAGGTTTCTATGAGAAGAAGTAGTAGAGGGTAGTTTTTTCTTTTCTGTCACATCCAGCCAGACATTCAGGAGCCCCATTGCTGCCTTGTCGACGAGGAAGAAATGTTCCTGTACGTTCGATAGCCTTCTACAGACCGTTTAATCCTCATTAGGCTCAGCCAGGGCACCTTATCCCTAACTAAAGAAATGATTGATAATTATAACTCTGCCAAAGCGAAACGCGAAAGCACGCTCAGCATAATTGTGCCTCACTGCGGTTTCGGCACGTGGGCATCAGAAGGGCAGTAATCAAGATTATTAGGTCCTTTCTTCGCATGCGCTTATTATTTCTTTAGCTCTTAACTCTGAGATGCAGATACCATATCTTTTTTTAGCTAACGCAATGATTGCTGGAAGTGACTGCGTGGTGAGCACCTCGTTACCGCTAGCTGGTTAGCCCCTGCAGCTGGAACTCATAGTTTCCATAAACCGACTGCAGAGGCAGATTTAGTCACATGCTGTTTCTTAGAAGTTGTGCTGCAACACTGGCTGCAGATACGTTTCGTAGATCCCGAATTATTTAATTGTACAACCTACATTTCACTCTCATCGCACCCTTTGTAGGTTGCCATGTGGTAACGAAAAGCGGTGTTGTCGCGAAGGCAATGGCTGAATGGCTGTCTCAAGCCACACACGCTTATCAACTTGCAACTACACTCGGTGACTTAAAAACAACCCAAGCTTTTCAACGATTCTTTCCTTTGAATTTTGAAGTGGATAGCAAACCGTTTGAGCCGCACAGAACCCGAACGAATTACTTGAACTGGTTCTCCACAATTTTATCGAAAATGGACACTGTATTCACTCAGTCACACCTTATTTATTAACTGTCCAACTATATGTGTCAATCTTAAGTAGGGGATATAATGTAGTTATAATGCTTGAACATCTGAAAAGGAAGTGAGCAGAACACTTTAAATGCTCTTTGAACAGTACATTTACTCATTACACCAGGTTGTGTTTTCTGAAGTGAAGGTGTCCTTTCAATGAAAATAAAGAGAAGTCGGATGCACATGATTTTTCTTCACAAAAATAAGGAAGCACTGACTTCATAACCGGTCTTACAGACAAAAAAACAGTGCATTGCATTAGAGCGGCAAGTTGGGCTAGTTGGTGGAAGTTCATTTTGTAGTAAGGGGTTACTGCGCTATAAATCATGGATAACAGAAGGAGTGGTGGTCAGAACTGTCCGCATCCTGTCCACTTCTACTTCGGTTGTCCGTGTGTTCAAAGCACAGAACCTCCTTATTACAGTATGAACAAACAGTGCACAGTTGATTCAGTAGATTTGTATAGCCCTGTTTATTGCGACTCGTCTTGAAAGAATTCGTGGAATGCGCACGTATCTGAAGTATATGCTTGCGACATTTACTCTCTATTACTAAACGACGATGGGGATATGATGGTAAACGATGATGGGTACTTTAATTCACTTTACCTTAAGTCAACTTACTCTAACTTTTTCCAACTTTAATTCACAATACTTCACTCTAATTCATTTTAATTTACATTGACGGTTCATAACTACTACTAATTAACAATGTCATACCATTTACTATTATTTATTACTACTGACGTCACAAAAGATGCTGATGACGTCACTGATTATGCTGATTTCTGGCACCATCGCTTGGTCACGCCGGATTTTCCGGGTCATGGGACATACAATACTTTCACATTAATAAAGAAGTGGGATTAGAGTGTTAAGTGTTAGAGTGTTAAGCACTTCTCATGTGTTGTGAATGCGAAAGCATTAATGTCCAATTGAATGCCGCTGAGCGGTCCTTCAAGTAAGGAACGCCTCGCGGGGAAGCGAGCCGATTGAGACGCTTCGCCGGTTCACTTCTATCTGAGACATTATGCTACTTTGCCTGGGTACCACAGAATGTAATGGGGACGCTCCCAAGTAAGCTGCGAGATTTTGACGTCACCGCATTTGTCACGCCGGGCTTGGAAATGCAAATTTAGGCCCAAGTAGCATGATGACATGAATCAGAGTGCGCGGACTTGCTACCTAGGAGACATTGGTTGAGCACAGTGGGTAATTTAATCTGCTTCTGAGCCGGCATCAATGGGCCATTGAACGAAACAACAGGCGTCTGTAGTAGAGAAACGGCATTAAATTCCCATTGATGAGACGCCGCGTTAGGAGCGTGCCCAGTGGGGAAAAGCGGGCGAAACGGTGCTGCGTAAGGGCAGAGGTCATCACCGCAGCGCACGTCACCAGTGCATCTCGATGGTGACGCGACACCACGTGGCAGACGGGTTGTCTTCGGTGGGGCAGTCGCGTGACGCGTGCGTGTGAGTGCCGCCGTCTCTCTCCCAGAACCCGGTGCTAGGTCCGTATCCCTCTGCTTAATCCTCCACTGGTCTTAGCTGCTGCGTGCGCCTGCCGGCCTTCGTGTCCATTGCTGCTTCCTGGGTCTCTCATCGCCCAGGGCCTTGGTGGCATGCAGCCTCGCCACCGGAGGCTGCTGCCGCTTGTTGGCTCGGACAGTCTGTGCCGCTATGGTACATTACTCGCTGCTCAAAACTGCAAATACCACTCAGCAGCGTTCAATTGGACATTACTGCTTTCGCGATCACAACTTGTTAGAAGTTCTTAAGTGTCATCGGATTTTTCTTTTTAAGGATGCCACTAAATGACATTGTTCAATTGACTTAGCTTACCTAAGTTGATAACATATTTCGTCATTGGATGCTTTCTGCGCTTTCGTTGGTTATTGGCGAGTGGAAACATCGTTGTAATTATGTGTATGCCCTGAACTGCGAGTGATGCATTTCTAATAACGGCCTATAAAGCCACCGTCAGCGAAGGCTGCAACTTTTGCATCCTGAAATGAGATTCAGGTGATGCCCGGTGCTGTGTGAAGAAATTCGGTTATCTGTGTCATTGTCAGAACAACTTATCGCATTATTTTGAGCATCGTAGCAGAAGTTTTGCAATCCAGACAACAATTCATAAACAAGTGCTAGTATGTGTTTCTGTCTGAATATTGAATTGCGCGGCAGTTTACTTTCTCGAGAGCGAAATGCTGTCTTCCGAGGTTAACGTGACACTAACTTCCCCTAGAAGTGCGGTTACGGTGGGTGGTGGCATGGCCCAAGGATAGAAATAGGGTTCCTGCGCTAGAAGTTCACGTTTCAAGCTACTTTATATAAGGCCGCAGTTTCCGAGACCTGTGCTTCGGACCTATTTTCTAGATATGCCCTCTTTCTCTAATTGTAATTGTAATTTGCTCCTAAATGCCCTTTCACAGGCAAACTGCGTGATCTTCCAGTTCGAAGTTAGCAAAAAAGTTGTTTACACCGCACGCCTACTCGGAAGTACTTGTGTGCATGAAGGGCGTGCATTTTGACAAGCTGGCACCACTAACAGGGAGAAACTCTGCTGGCTAAGGAAAACTGGAAACATGCGCTCGTTACGAGAAGCGTCTGACCACCTGCTCCAATCTTGAAGAAATACGCTCTGTATAGGAGACTACACACATACTAAAAGAGCTGTGGCGTTTTCTGCATCACCTCCCGGACTATGTCTCCTAATAATGTGGCGGACCTTCCCTGATAGGCCTCGTTTATACGATACGACTTCTAACAGCCCGAGGTTACAGGAGTCATTTCTTTAGGATTTCGTTAATACAGCGCACTAAGAAACGGCTGCGCGATACTGTCTTTATACGACTATTTACGTAAATCGGCGGCATTTCGCTTTATTGCTCTGGTTTCTGAACCTGTACACAACTTCAACCTTGACTCCTAACAAAAGTGTATAGTTCTCTACATTCTGAGTTCACAAAGCATTTTGTTCTTTTCTAGAAACACACATACACATCTACATGATAACATTCTTTCGATATAAATGCGCTGAAGTTCTAGCCGTGTGTAGAATACTTTAAGTATTCATCCCTGAGCGTCAGTGAAGAAATGCCGACAACAAAATTAACAAAACTACCCTGAGGCTCTTGTTTTTACGCGTATTTCGCGTCACATCGCATGTAAGTCCTTTATTCATCCCGGAAAACCTAGCATTCTAGAAATCAAAATTGTACAGACTACGGCTTAGAAGAACTTTCTGTGGGCCTAGTTGGTGCATCACTGAGAAATATTTTTCAAAGCGCAAACAAGTAACACGGCACAAAAGGAAGGTCCTTCACAGGACAACGTTTACACAGCTGAACGTAGCGCCTGTCCTGTGAATGACCTTCCTTTTGTGCCCAGTTCCTTGTTTGTGCTTTGAAAAATATTTGTACAAACTACAACAACTTTCAAAGATAAAAAGGAGAAAATATGAGTAGACAGGCAGGGAGGTTAACCAGATGCAGTTCTGCTTGGCTGTCTGCATAAGAGGAAGGAGCAGAGGAGTTAAATAAAGAAAGAGTGGTAGGGGTAGAGACAGAAATAAAAGAGACAAGTACAAATAAAGTAACAGCGTGCACTTTAGACCGACAGCACGCGGCACTATTAAATTCTACAGGCCTTCTATAAAGATTGTAGTACACTGTAATACATAAACTGACAAACACTAATGCGAGTATTCATGGTTTAGCTACGGCATTCAAATACTAGAGCTTTCGTTTTCCTTAGAGTACAGCATGAATGCGCCAAGCGCGGCATTATTTAGCATATCCTTTGTTCGTCTGACACGGGCTGGGACCGCGAAGGCCACTGTGTAGGAAATGAGCGCCTCCACAAGACCGATGGGAATAAGACGTGCTGACGCAAGCTAGTTCTAGAAAACTTGTAAACAGCCCGACGCTTGTGAACATCTTTTCCACGAAGCGTTTATCGCGCCAAAGGCGCGAAGAGCAAATGTAATGACATCCTTACATTTCCATCCGGCCTGGCGGCATGGTTGAGAAACCTAAAGAAAGAAGTAAGGTCTGCCTAAATTTGCCACCCGAGAGGAAACGGGGCACTCGCAATTGCTTCCCGAACATTCCGTACGTAAAGAAGTGAGCGTGCATTTTTTTCACCGTTCGCTAGGCACAATATAAATCTAAATATGGAGCACCGAATTCACTTCCGTTCTGTTTTGGCAGCAGGACAGGAAAGTGGAGCCAACGATGAACAATACACTTTGGTGCAAATACATTTTTACATCACAACACACTCGGTGCCTTCTTTCTCTGCTCGTCGAGATAAATGTCAGCATTCGCACGGACTCCCACCGCTGTTGTTTTCCCATATGGTAGTCAGTTTCCTTGACAGTTTTTGCGTTACAATACGCGTTCGTGCTCTTGCCAGACCTGAACAAATTTAGCGTTTAGTGCTGTCGTGTGCTGCCATTACAGCTGTCGGATAAGACGAGTCGGGGTTACCACGAACATGCCGTTTCTTGCAACTGCGGCCATGCGGTCACTGTCTATTGAGACGTCATTGGATACCACCTTCCGGCGATCACTTCAACGGGTGCAAGGTTCCGGGACACCTTGCTCACAGACATTGGTCATTGCGTACCAGACATGTTTACACGTCACCACCTTTTCGTGCCTTCGAAAAGCCGGTATCCATAGAGGCTCAGAGGTCAGGATTCTCGGCCACTTCGGATGCTAGCTGTTCCTCCGGGAGCAGCTCGTTTGGTCGCTGCTTCTCCGCCCGCTGGCTGTAGGTGATATTTTTCTGCGCCCTCGTCCGTACATTTGCCAGTATTTTTAACCATGACGCCAGCGAGGTTACAGCGTCCTGGGCGTCGTAGAAATGGTTGACCGGTGTTTTCTGCCCATGAAAAGGAGAGGCTTTCTAGTGCATGCGTTGTTCGGTGAGCCAAGAGCGCATGAGCATTGTTTCAAGTTTTTCCCACCAGGTCCTTTGTGGTTAGGACTACCCTCTCCATTTCTTCATTGCTCTGGGAGTTGTAAAGGCTTACAGTCACCAGTTGGACTGCCATTTGTTTACGATATGCGGGAATTCTCTTGATCAAAAGCGTGGACAGCTGTCCTAGTGAATCATGTCTGGGCACCCATGCCTGGCAGAATACACTGATTATGTATTCAAATGTAGTTCGATGAGGTTCTTCGAGCTCGAAAGACTTTTAATATTAATCGACGATAACCATGTACTTCTTACTCTCGTGTTCGAAGAGAGCTGCTCATATTTCCTGCCATGTGTAATCAGTTAGTAGTGTTTGATACAAGAGTTCTTTTGCAGGCTGCCAGTACTGTCGACATTCTGGACACCGCACCACGGAGACTTCTTATTGCATGCTTATGCCTGGACAGCACACAGTCTCTTGCTTTTGCGCGGCATTGAACAACGCCTTGATCACTACAGAGTAGACAATCGAGGACTTCAGTTTGCAGGCTTTGTGGATCTTCCAGCCTTTCGTTCGTCATGAGTAGGCCCTGATTAACTTAAAGCTCTGTGACTATGCTACTGAATGTTTTTACATCAGGTGGCTATCTGGCTCAGGCCGTGCTTTCTAGCAGTACTCAATGATCCTTGCTGCGCACGGATCACTCAAAAGCTCGTGCATTAGGTGCTGCAGGGATGAACAGGAGGCGGGAAGGTGGTCAACCGTGAGCATCTTGAGGTCATGTAGTAGTGGATTCAAAGTGGCGTGCTGGCAGGGCCTTTCTTAAGAGGACTTCGGTTGTTGGCAGCTTTTTTTCATAGAAAGTGCTATATTGCCAATCGTACTTGATGATGCGCACTTTCCGGCACTGCAGCCTTGAGGCAATTTGTCGATTCTTTTCATTAAAGACAGTGGCCCTACTGGCTGATCGTCAGTCTCCATGTGAAAAGTCTTCCTAAATACAGACGTCCGACAATGCCCACAAGCCATCAGACTGGCTGAGATCTCTTTCTCTATTTGGGCGTACTTCTGTTCTGCTGGTGTCGTGGTTTTTAAGGAGTATGCGATGGATCGCTTCTGTCATTTTACTCTTCCTGGAGCAGTTCCCAGTTCATATGATAATGCAGCTGCGGACAACAGAAGAGGTGCACCCTGACTCTAGTGTGTCGGCACTGGAGTGACACACAAAAGACATTCGATTTCATGAAATGCTCAACACCCAACTTGCGTCGATGAAGACGCTAAGTCTCTGAGCGGCTGCCTTGTTGGCCATGTCTGGTGGACACTTGCGCAAGTGGTTCACCAGCATCAGGGACGTGTGTAGCTACTACTGGCTTACGGATGGTAGCATTTCACAAATGGCTTCCATCTTCTTGAGGTAAGCTGCGATGCCTTTTCCATCTGAAGCGTGTCCCAAGAACTTGCTAATCTTCTTCGCAAGCTCGCATATCTTTGCATACATAACTCCAGCTTCCTGCAAGCGCTGAAATAATTTTGAAGGGTTTCTCGTGTGCCTTCTTATCCATTTCGAACACAAGGGTGTCGCCCATGTGATAAACATGACCTGGAATTCCTTCCAGAATTCTCAGCATCTCTCGTTGGAAGAATTCCAGCGCTGTAGTAATGCCGAATGGGAGCCTTTTGAACCTAAATCATCCCATTGGTGTGTTGATTGTCGTTAACTCCCTATACTCCGCAGTTAGCGGTGCGGGCCAACAATAGCCTGCATTAGCATACATTTTGTTGGAAAACCTTACCCCTCGGTGAAATGTTCTACAAGAGTGCGTTGTAATTTGGCTTCCTTCTAGCCAACCCCCTTCTTGCAGAAACAGAGCAGCTACCGTTTCTTTTTCATCTTCTCATAGCCTTACAGACAAATCCTATGAGCTGTTTAGTTCTTTACAATATCTAAATGACTTGTTTCTTTCTACGGCAGCGCGATTTACTGCCATTTGTTTTTGGGAGCTGCATTTGTGTTCCTGGAGCATGTTTTTGAATTGCTGTTGTAAACGATGGTAGTGGTGCTAGAGCAATAGAAAACGTATTCTTTCAGCCAAATCAATCAAAACCACCCACAATTCTTTTCAGAGATCTATAACACGACTCAAAAGCATATCTTTCTATCTTTCCAAATTATTGCTCTCGTTACGTTTCAACAAGTTCCATGAGTCATGAGCATTTTATAAAAATGCCGATATCAGCTAACTATAAATGACAGCAAATGCTTCTACAATGATTTGCGAATGAACTGACGGCAGCCATATGCGAGCCACGTAATCGAGTCAGGTTATTTGACAGACGTTAGCGTGTCAGCTTGCAAATAGAAGGTTGAGTATACAAGAAATCGTTCGTAAGCTAAATGATGCACATTCTACCTCCTGGACTGTTGTTGTGATTTAACTAGGGTGGTTGCTTGGGCTAGTTGGTTATTCATTATAAAGACGACGTACAGCACGAAAGACAAGGACTGCGAGAGACGATACACACTGCGCTGACTTGCAACATTTTCTGCGCATGCCCCCTCTTGCATATATACACAAGATGTGGCAACGCAATAAAATATTGTTGGAACTCAGCGCAGTGTGTGTCGTCTCTCGCAGTCCTTGTCCTTCGCGTTGTACGTCATTTTTATTGTGATTTAACATAAATATTGAACATGTAAACAAATGACTCGGGAAGCAACGAAGACAAATGCAAACGTTTTTATGTTTAAAACAGTATAAATCGCGCCATAACATCTATTTTAGTAGGTTGACGTGGCAAAACGAATGTGGTGCTCCTGCCGTGCAGCCTGAGGCACTTATGTTTCTTCTTGTGTCTGAGAGCAACGTATTAGCAGGGCTTGTATTTAGGCCAATTAAGTCAGTTCATGTGCTTCTGTTTTCAGGCGTTGTATCTACAGCAGCTCGTGAGAATGGACGATTATTTCTTTTCATGGGTCTGGCCTATCATATTTGTCGATGTTAGCTGGTTCCTAAAGGACGTATATCTTCTGTATTCATTTTTTGTAGTGACCTCCCATTTATTGTAGGATGTTAGGTCAGACCGATATGTTGTCTTATTAACCATCGGTATGCTTGTTTGTTCTAAAGCCCTCGCTGGCAAGGGGTTTCATGCGAACAACTCGGTCTGTTTCCATTACTTCCCCAGTCAATGTACCAGCATGGTTCGGCTCATACTGGCAGTGAGTGAATCGAATGTGTGCACCGATAAATAAAGTCAACGACCTTGCTCGCTACACTAACGTCTAAAAAAAGTGCGCACTTAGGTCATCTAGCTTGGCCCCCACTGTAGCATGTCTTCTTGGTATTGAACCACGTACGTGACATGGCTGCCAGGTAAATTATTTTGGTATCCACGCCATTGCGTACATTAACTTCCTCATCTGATCTTGAATTTCTTTGTTTCTGGCATGGTGCTGTCAATTCGCTTCGATTTCTTATCTCTAGAGTGCAATTTGTGTGTTTCTCTTGCTTTCTCGCCTGCCTTCAGCGACATTTCTATTTTTGTCTTATTGAGCTTTCCTCTAAGTTCATTACCGCTCTCTTTATCTTATTTTCTTCAACATTTGGATACGTGGTACGATCGACAGCTTTCTTTTTATTTTGGTGCGGTGAAGTAATTTTCACCTTCAGAATTTTTTTTTATGACCCTAACGTTGTCATGAACAATTAGTTTTTATTTCTCTCGGGTAAGTGATCCTGCTCATGGATAGAAGCCCCAAATGTCAATAGAGAGGGTTGGTGAGCTCGTTACGGAAGCAATGTGGAAAAACAAGTGCAAAATACAAAACGAGCAAAAATGGTAGCCAAACAGGACGAGCTGGTCTAGTGCAGTTATGGAAATGTCTCTGGCGATACAGAACTGACTTAAGTGTTGCAGCTTGATGCCCTGGCAAGCTCTTATGGCTTTCTCATTCTTGTAATAGTGTCTTATTCGTTCCCTTTTGTTTCACTCCTGATTCGTTCTTTATACACTTGGTTTGAAATAAACAGTGAAACGAACGGGTGCAATTTTACCTAGGTCATTGTCACCGGAATAAATAGTGCAGTCAACGGCAGCACCAGCGTCTACCAAAATAACGCACTGAAAGAAAAAACTCCGAACTCAGTCGGACAATCAGGAAGGAGAAATGGGTGCGTATCTCCCATTTAGAGCAAAAGCTCGGATGAGGCCTTCTACATTGGACGCGCGCTTTCATTAAACTGATAGTATACAGAAACACTAAGTTTATAGTATTGAAGTAATCATTCTAAACATTGTTAATAGGTTCAAAATTAGAAAATAAAGAGAAGACGAAAGGCAATGTTTTAGAATTTTCTACCAAACTTCACCGTCGGTGCGTCAGCGTGCCGTCACAAATATCACATTATTTTGTTACACATTCGAGCCATTGTGGCTCTGGGTATGTTTTTTTTTTAAATAGCCCATCTTTACAGATGAAATATTACCTAGGCTCTAGAAGGAGTCGAATTCTCTGACGTCACAGTGAGGTAGTGCTGGAACTTCAATGAGCATCGCTGCCTGCCTTTCCTTATCGAACTTCTGGCTTATCAAGCTTCTTCTCATGGCAAGGATTGTTTTTGTCATAATTTAGGAAGATGAGGTATTTATACAGATCGAAATATTTTTGAGGTGTCCTCATCCTAGCAGCGCAGACCCGATCACCGAGTGTTCTGTGGTGCACCTCGTCAGAGGTGCTACCACTGAACCCAGTGACAATCAAAGCATTTCCCTACTTCGCCACAAATCAATCGCCCCTACCATCGTGTAACAGGGTTCACACATATAATTGTAACATGCAGGCAATATAATAATTGTCTTTCTTTTTTGGCAGACGCATTGCATAGCTTTGACTCTACTACGAGGAGTTAGTGAGATGTAATATGTGGTCCATAGTGAAATATGTTCACGTTATGGAGCAAATGCATCATCGAGAACCATTGAGATTGCAAAATTATACGTTGACGTTGGAAATTGCACGTTCAGTGGAAATATGAAAATTGCCGCCATGTCTAATAAGGGCAAGTCAAGAGGGGCGGGGGAGGGGGGGGGTCTTCAGTGTTGGTTGATTCAAGTAATAGAAACAGACCAAGCAGCTTCCAAAGAGCATTTTGGGATTCACCAGTAACGTTGCGTTATAATTGCTATTAGCATTCTTTGGGAACTTACACCAGTTTGGAGTATGTTCCTCTGTATCTATGTATCTATCTCCGTTCCTAAGCCCTTTCCCTCCAACTTGGGTGCACAGGACGTTCATGGTCAGGAGAGCAGTGCTGTGCTGAGGGTACCCGGTTTAAAACTAACCATCGAGCCATCTTTGGTCACTGGGTACGTAAGTATAGAAATGTGGTGCTCTTTACTTTATCTGTCTGACGTCAACATGGGTCGCGTGGTTTGTGGTACTGGGAATGAGTCACAAACTCTGCAATGGAGTTCTTCCGTGCAAGCTTCGTTCCCTGGATATGGAACACCGGGTATGTGGTACTCATTAACGGACCTTTCTGACGCCAAGTTGAGGTCCCTGGGCACTTGACACTGGGTATGCGTTTATCTTCAATGACTCTTTCTACGCAATACTTGGAGCTCTAGAAATGTGCCAGTGAATACGTGCTGCTCTTCAATGAACCGGACTTTGATGTAATTTGGAGTGACAGCGCATATTTCACTGGGTACGTCATCTTTTTTATGTTTTTTGCCAACTTGGAGTACGTGTGTCCCATCTTTAATATTTATCAGTATATAAAACATCAACAATTTCCCAAAAACCATAAGATATATTATTAGTATACATAAAATAACGATCCCTCTATAAAGGACAAATGCACCGTTAATCTTTGTAATGCGAGAGGAAAGCGGTAAGAATTTGCATTCACGTTAAGCAAATTTTAATGTGGCGGGCCCTATACATAAATATATTTCTTGCCATAGTTACCGTTATTGTACGGAATAAATCTATTGCTCCAGACAATGATATCTTGCTTTGTCTTTAGCCTCCTGCTGGTCCCAAACACGTTTTGCGCAGCACCTTCCTTTTGCCGCTTTGTCGATTGGTAAAAAAAATATCAATATATGCAGGGCGTTTCAAAATGGTTATATATATAATTTGCCAGTAATTTTTTCGTGATTGACATATTTATTAAATACTCGTTTTCTCGGACTTTAGCGGCGCCAACCAAAGTGCGTATTTGCCTTGCCTCCTTGGAAAAATGAACGCGGCGTGAACGTCTTGTGGTGGCTCTGCGATCAGAGTTTTAGCTGTGTGTTTTAATTACAGCCTAATATAGGAAATTAAGATTACCCAAGATAAACGGTGTTATAACTGTGTTCTATAAATTACTTAAGCATGCTCCCAGTGTTCTTTGGAAAACTGTAGAAATGAGAGCTGCATTGATTTAATACCTGGTGTGCTTAGGGCGAACGTTACTGGTAATGTTTACAATTTGATGCTGAAATGTTGTTGGCGAGGTCAAAAAGAAGCAAAAATACTTTCTAAAAGTGAGAAAACTGAATTTATTTCACCTTTCGGGGCAGGCATTAGCATGATTCTGCAGTGGTTGAATACCCGTCTGCTTTCTCAGCCCATCTCATTTAGCTCTACTATATCTCCCCAAATCTTTGCCAGATTTCATGAGTAAACGCATACAGTGACTGAGCCTCACAAATTTATAGTTGCACATGTTGCATCATATTGTGCCAAGAGTAACTCAAATAGCCCCATAAGCATTCCTGAATAATTTGTGGTTTTTCAAGTCCCATTGCGTATGTCTTAATTTCCTCCCCTCATTATACTCTGTTTACATTTAACTCCTCGGATTCATGCGATACAATGCACCATGCACCTTCCGTGCACACTAAATTCCAACTCTTCCCTTCGACGGATAATGTTGACAAGCGACGTCACTCGTATTTGTTTTGGGTTCAATGTATGAGCTCTCTGCAAAATTTCACTGAAATACATAAATCTGTCTCATCTCCCTTCAGCATGGTCTCAATGGCTTACATTACGTTTTTCTTTTACATAGTATTCAGAGACAAACAAAAGAGTACCTGCTCTACCTAGTCACCACTTGATGCATTAATCAACCACAAGAGCCACCGAATATCGCACCCTTCCAAATAGTCACTCCTTCGCGCTCTTCTTTCTTGGCACCGGTTTCTCTGCTTTTCAGCGCTGGCACCATTTCCTTGGACGGCATCGATTTATCGACGCTATTTCAGCCAGTGACATTGCGCGTCTACGCGCCGTAGTCGCGACACCATAAGAAGGAAGGAGCGTTCGGGCAAAAGAAGAAATAAAGGTTGCAATGACAATATTTTATTCACTTATGCGAGAATTCTTGTAAGGGGCATATGTACGATGGTAATGCTATGTAAAGCAATAACAGAAGGGCAACTAGGACACAAATCGAAGTTTGTGGATCTACTGCTACATGGAAATTTGAGCATTTCACTCACATTGTATTCTACCCCCACCCCTTTAGTAGGTCCATATCGTGAACAAATTATTTCTTTGCTTTCTTTTTTTTAAAAACGCTTTCTTGAGAAACGACTCATCATATTGGTCAAAATTTCTTGAAATGTTTTTGTCGCCACTACGCATCGCCTCTGTGCAGCCTGGTTTTCGTAGAAATTATATCGTTGTAAGGAGAAGCATTATTGAGACCGATGCAGTACTTTCTTAGGCTGGTAGTATTTAATTCACACTTCCACGTTTTAATCAAGTAAGTGCTTATTTGCTCTCCTTAATAAGACAAAAAATAGCGGCATAAGCTTGTGCACATTATGTTGTCTCACACACATCTCTAACTCATATGGACCTCTTAAACGAACATTCACATGGGGGAACATTTCGTAAGGCTATGGCAGGAGCTGCGTAAAGAGGTGCGAGATCGTCTGTAATATCGCTTACGGCAAGCTTCTTCTCTCTACCCCGCCGATAGCAAGGTGACGAGCCGACGCCGGACGCGCGAGGACTGCGTGCGTTCCCTCGGCGTTAGCTAGGCATAAAAAAAAAATGGCTGTGGCTTAGCTAAGGTTAAGCCCAGGATGCGAAGCATACTAGCCTTTATTTTAGTTGTTGAACCACTGTGTAGCCTGGTGAACTGCTGTTGCTTGGCTATATTTGGTTCGGCTAGACGAAGAAACAACTCATGCGTTACTCTGCTTCGCCTTCAAGAGTGGAACGCGACAGCGTTCCCGTCGACCCGCGAAGGGGTGTAAGACAATGGGCTACGGCGCAGCGACTACGCGCCGCGCATTGGACGCGGTGAGCGTCGAGCAACGCAGCGTTCGGCGCGGCAACGAAATGTGCGCTTGAGCAAGCGACGCACGCCTGAGCCTTAGAAACAGCTCGTTTCTAAGGCAACACCGCATTCACTAGAGGCGCTTTTGTACCGCTTTGAATGCTTTGAAGCATCGTACTCGTGGCTCAGGGGTAGCGTCTCCGTCTCACACTCCGGAGACCCTGGTTCGATTCCCACCCACCCCATCTTGCAAGAGTTGAGCCAAAGCCACCTAGAAACAAGCGCAGCTGCTTATATACCGCCGCGACGCCGCGAGCGACGGCGCGAGTTGGAGCCCCGTTTCTCCTCTGTCGTGACGTCACGGTGTCACGTGGTATGGCATGGGGTCAAAGGTCATTGAAGGCGACACCGCCGCGCCTGAGGAGCTGGGTTGAGCTCTAGTAATATGCTTCGCATAAAAGTCTGCGCGCTGAGTGTAGGTAGGTCCGCAAATCTCTCCCTATCCCGGCGGGGAGAATGGCGCAACCGCGCTGCCTGAGTGAGATGTGACGTCAGTGTAATGTGCTGAGTTCTCCTTGCTGGGGGAAGGATGATTTCTTTGCGATATTAATATCTCTTATGAAAAAGGCGGATTGAATGGTAAGTAAAAGGCAATACAAAGAAACACAGCTAAGAGTATCCCGTCTTCGTTCGCGGTTAATTCAACAACAAATACGAAAGCTACACATGCCACGCGGTCTTGTCAGCACTACCGTTTTGCTTTGTATACGCGCTTTTTCTGCTGCAGTAAAACGGTGGTATGTAAAACTGATCTTCTAAACACAGTTTAGGGGGGGGGTTGTTGCCGAAATAGTGGCATTTAAAATTGATGTGACGGCGCACAAGAGAGGTCTAAGAGCGGAAAAGCTTTACTGGCATAAATATTGTCGTGCTTTTTACCAAACGTCGTCGCGTCGTTGCGAAAGGTGAAAAGAAGCGTCAGCGCTTCTTACGAGAAACACGAGTCCTGTAAAGTGCTTTCCCTGCTTCGCGAAATGAAGAGAAACGTCAGCAAGACTTGAAAGTACGACGAAAAAAAAATAACATGCGCTCTCTCTGCTTCGAGAAGATCGACCTTTCCAAAACACGTAACAAGTGGCTTTCTGCGTTCATGATGAATGCACCAGTACCAAACCTCTTAAATTCGGAATCAATACCAGCAGCTCGCACAGTGTGCGTAGTTTGTCATCAATTCGCAAGAACACTTAACGATTTCAAGATGGGTGGCTACGTTTGCGACTTCAGTCTTCCCAGGCACCCCCTTCTCTCTCGCCCTTCTCAATGCACCGCCCAGCAGAACACCGTCGAACGGCCTATTTCAAGAGAAATCTGCCAAATTAGAAGACAAGCATGCCAACACGTTGATAAAACAAGAATAAATTATGGGGCTTTACATGCCAGAAGCATGGCGTGCCTGCGGACCACCTGGCTTTCCTTAAAGTGCAACAAACACGTTATTATAGGACGCCTTAATGCAGGCAGCGTGTAGCGCTTGCTGTTAATGTTGTTACTGAAGCAAATGCCTGTCGACCACACCAACCATAGCCGTTGCCCTTTATCTTCCGAAGATACCACATTACTTGCTATTTAGATCATAAAAATTTATTAAATACTTATTCTGATGCTCTTCGAAAGTAATGCTTCGCATTACGGCACACTGCCACATTGTGCGCGATCTACGAACTTTTGTCGCGCTTCGCCAGCTACTGCGCATTTATCGACGGGGCGCAAGAAGAACTGACGATAGCCGCTCAATTGCGCACGCCATATGTGAAGGAAAGTGGATGGGCATCGCGGGAAGGAGGAGGGGCGGCTTCGACTCCGCCAACAAGTGCGAATTCTGCAAGGCCTCGCGCGGTCGCGCTCACCGTATATCGAAAGAAATCTGCAGACAGCTCACAGCTTTTTGCGCGCTTTGTTGTCGCCGCTCTTGCGGTGGAGCGATGGACCGGAAGTAGGTCACTTCGCTCGCTGCTGCTGCCACGCTTGCTCACGCCTGCGTTTTGACAGCGAGTGTCCGCGCTCATCATGTGCGATATGTTCATGTTTGCTTGTGCGCGCTGACACCAAGCTTCTTAATTCAGTTTATATTAGTTTATATGGCCGATAAAACTAATATCCTTACTTCGTATAGCTGTCTACTAATTTGCTATCCCAATGGACGCTTCGCTTTCGAGCGAAACTGTGACTTTGTTTATTAACCTGTGAATCCGATAAGTGATCACGAGCAACCCGGCGCGTGATCTCAGCACGGAAACAAACATCACGAGCATAGGCAGGGGATGCATTGGCGTGAGGATGGAGTGTGGCGTCCATTGGCAAGTGTGGTCGCAGCGAAACAGCATATAAAAAGATAAAGGTAAGTAGCCAGCTGTGTCGTGACGGGAAGACTTGTAGGCGAAAGTCATGAAAGGCAAGTTGATTTCGCAGTCCCGGTGGTCCTTAGAACACATACATAGCAAGCAGATCTGTGAGGGCATGGCTGAGACCTTTTATATGGTCGTTTGTCTGTGAATGGTGCGCTGTGGTGAACTTGTGATTGCTTGAGTAGGAAAGAACAAAGTCGTCGACAACGTTAGACAGTAAGCAGCGGCTGCGGTTTGTGATTATATTTACGTAAAGAACGTCCTTGATGTATGGCGCAAGACCTGCCGGGATTTATATTGTCACGTGGTAGTGACGGTGAAGAAAGAAGCAATACGGTGGAATACAAAACTAGCTTTTATTGGGCGAACCTGTGCCCACAAAACAGGCTACACTTATAGCACAACGATAGCGGCGAACACGGTCGGCGATCGTCGGAAAACTGATTAGCGGGTCAAGCGCGTCGGCTTTTATAGATCAGTCGTCGAATGTTCCAGATTAACTGATGGGACCCGCGTGTCTTCCACAAAGTTCTACACCATTCGTGTCACGCGATGAAATCTGATAACACAAGGTTCGGCGACAACAGACACGCGGATAGAAGCGTCGATAACTTTCCAGAAACGTCGGATACATGCAGGCGCGTCCCTCGCTGTGCGATTACAGTTGTTAAGCGGCGAAACGTGGTTGCCCGATAAAGATAAGTACACGTGTCAATATAACCAATTAATGCTTTCGGCTTCATGAAAACGAATGTCTGTGTGTCGTGGTTTGTTTACGTGTTACATATCGGACATACCTATAAAAGGAGAATGTTAGACAACTTTGCTTGTGCATTGCCCACTTGTTGCTTCTGGTTTAAAAGTCTCATGTCGTGGTCCCTTTCGAATCCATAAACAATGAACCTTTAGTGCATTATGCATATTTGAGCTAGCACACCGGGTCACTGAATTTTTAACGCGATGTGCCTGTTACATTATTTCTTGCATCTGTGCGCGACGCTGATATTGCACATGACGGGCCAACCGAGAAGTCAATTTTCTAAGTCGGCGAATCTGCTACGATAGCAGCTTCTTGCACCATATGGCGCTTGTGTCCCAGACGACACGCCATCATTACATACGGAAGGCATACGAACGCGCTGGAGGCAATTCCCGCGTAAGCGTACAATTTAAGTACAACCTACGCTGATGCTGACCACTGTGCAGAAGTGAGGGACATGCCAGTGTTCTCGTGCAGTGACGCTAACGTCAAGTACGACGCGGCGTTGAGGAAGGGAGGTAGCGCCTGGAAGTATCACCAAGCAGGGGTTCGCAGGCGTGGGCGCAGACGTCAGCGTCGAACGGAGCACCGCCTGATTAGAGTTCAAGTGACGCGCCACTCGGGCACTCCTTCCTATAGGATTTTTACACGGAGCAGCCTGCGCAACGCGCACCACAGGCTCAGTGCAATTGAACTCCTTCTGAGTCGCAAGCATCAGTCGCTGGCCACCGCTCAAGCAACGTTCCTCCCAGAGGCTACGAATCGCTTCTATTTATTTAAAATATGGAAGAGCAGAAGGAATACGTGCCATATCGAGAACTGCAAGAACTGCGAAGGAGACTCATTCGCCTCCAGCTGCACAAGGAATTCCCTTGTTTACGCCCGTTCCTCATATACACCTTATCGCCGGGCGAACACAACAACCTCTAACGCCCGTGCTGGATAGTCAGTTACTGGCAATGACTTTCAGGCTAGCGCCACGTGCAGTAACAACAAAGCGTTACCTCCACCGATGGCGCGAAATAACAGGTAATGCCGGACTTCATTTAGCAAGCAAGTCGGCCCTACGCCGTCTCTATGGAAGTGCGACTGACACCTCAGGCAATTTCGCTTTTCATATCACCAACGTCTAGCATCGATTAATAGGTGGACGCCGCGTGTTTCTTTCTAAGCCGGGAATCTAACCACAGGGGAGCGATTTCTCGGGCACTCGTAACATTTCACAGCGAAGCTGTTAGCATCGATAAGGTTTGAATTTTTTCACGGCGCGTCCTCACGAAAAAAAATTACCTTCATTGATTAAAAAAAAAAAGAAGCATTCCGCGACTGAAGCGAAAAGTGCATGCATTCTTTGGTATCACCCATAAACCATGCTGCAAAGCATTTGTTTCAAGAAAGAACAAACACAACACAGGCATCTAAACCAAAACCAGATCATTGATGATAAGGCGCTCCTGATAACAATGCGAAGCACGTACCGCTCCCCGCATACGTTTACCAATAACGATTGTTGTTGCGCAGGCTGCGCGGCAACGACAGCTGACGACGTAGGGAGCAACGTCACTACTGCTTCATATATATAAAAGAACCAGCCTAGCAATTGATTTTATGCTTGTTGCAGCACCACTATGACTAGGCAACGCATATTTAGGACTCCGGAGCAGCAGCGTGAGTACGAGGAGCGGCAAAGGGAAAAGAAACTTCAATACAACCAGCGGTGTCGTGCGCCCAAAATTACCATTATTCCCATTACTACCGTTACTGGAAATTACCTGCACTACCGTCACTCTAAAGCAACAAAGCATTACATACCCCGCTCAGCAGCTGTAGCGGTGGTGTTTAACAACTTCGCTCGGGATCCACTTTCGCAGGGCAGGATGGCGAGTCAATTCTTTCCCAAAGCGCACGCGAAAAGGTTTTAATCTCCGCCATCAGTAAAAAGAAAAGCATTCTCAAATTGTCTGATCAACGTTGGCGACGCGAATTCCGCGGTGGGAACCAACCACAGTGGTCGAAGTAAGTCGCAAGCAGGCATTTTCTGCTCTTGCACAAACGCCTACTCCCGAACCGGAACCGAGTTCTTGCACAGGCAGTTGGCGACGACAAGAGACGCACGGCCGCAGTAGCCCACAAATGTACGACTATAATAACTAGAATATAAATTGTAAAAGCAAAGATCGGGCTGCTATACTTGTCGCTTTCTGCCGGTAAACTCACCGATTGTTAAGAGTGCCGCACAGACAGGGTGTGGCAATCATAACTAAATGAATAATAATAATAATAATAATAATAATAATAGTAATAATTTATTATTATTATTATTATATGAAGGTATATATATAGATAAATAGGTAAGAGAAGTAGGGACCGATGGGCGTGTCACTTTCTGGGCGTCATCACCTCTGAAGAGCAGCAGATCGGGAAAGTGTGAAAGAGAAAAGCAACAGTATAAATGTAGCAATAAATTAGTCGTACCAAAGCCTGTCTTGTAGTAGTTTATATTATATATATAAGCTTTGAAAAGCCGCCCTAAACACACCTGAAGCTGTTCATTCTTCTGGACACATGGCACAGTCGCTAAAGTTCAGCTTACGTTTCATTGGACCAGCAAATAACTTATTTTGTGCGTTTTGCCTAGTAATAAAGCCCTGATATTTCGATCTACAAGGCGAAAACGGGGAACCGCAAAAGAAAAAATTGCATGTAGTAGAAGAGAGCACAAGCAATGGTTCAATACTTCTATGGAACGGATTCCTTTAAAACAATTGGCAAGATGCTGGGATTTATTCATGAAGAACAAAGCTCATGCGACTGGATTTCTGATTGTTTTGTCTTAGAAGGGAGCTAGCTCTCAGTAAATAAAAGAAAGCAAAGTGGAGCGCGAAAATAGCCCGAGGGCATTTTATGTGCATTAAGCAGCAATTGCCGCATTATTTTGGCTGTTGGTATCAGTTCTGGAATCTAGGCATTTCAAGAGCATGCGAGGACTGGTATTTTGCTCGTGCAAAAGTTAATTTACAAGTGCGAGATAAAACAAATACACCCACATGGTAGCTTTAGGTGAACGACTGTTCGCAGTTTTTGTAATGCTGAACTGATTAAGATTCGCAAGAAAAATCCCCGGAAGGGGATTTCACTAAGTTGCTAAAAAGATAATGCTTTTACACTGCAACCTGTTCATGATAGCGGGAACAATTTAATTTAGTAACAAGCTTTGTGAAATTGTTATCGGTAACTCTTTATGCCTCCGCTTTGCCAAGAACAGTGTCCACATAGTACGGCATTTCGGTACTCCAACTAAATGCAAAATAGTGGTAGATGATCACAGCGTCATGCATTCTGCAATACGAATTCAGCTTGAATCCAGTAGAAATGTTTCATCTCGTTTATTAGCAGTAAAATATGGAACTTACAGTGTGTTTAAGCCTATACATTATTGTGATTCACCGCTTTTTCAACCACCGTTCTACCTCGCAAATGCTTGGTCGTATAGGCCAGTTGTAATGTTTCGCAAGGATGGATGTCATAGCGCAGCTCTAATTAGTACCGCTCACTTGTGCGTACGCATAAAGCTAGGATTAGGAAACATTGTGTACCTCTTTCATGACGTCGTTATAACTCGGTGAATTCAAAAGTGTTTACCCTCACTGCAATAAAGTCGCGCGTGTAACAACAAATAATAACAAATGATAAGTATTGCATGTAGTGTTATCAAGCACGCGTGATGTAACGTTATCAAGCCCGCGTGCTGATGTATAGCAAGAGTGCGACACGTGTAATCTGTCTTGCTCATGCTATACATCAGCACGCGGGCTTGATAACGTTACATCACGCGTGCTTGATAACACTACATCCCTTCCCCCTAAGCTGGAGTAAGTGAGACGATCTGGGGGCTTCCGTAGGCGAGTCGAACGACGTGGTGGCTGTTGGTCTTCGGCTTGAGAGCCGACAACCCGTGCGTCCGAACCTTCATGAGCTGCGGCCTGCTCGGCGCTACACTGAGCTTCGTCGCCGGTCTGGACTTCGCTCGGCTTGCTAGGTGACGACCCTGTGCCGAGCCGTGGCCGGAGTTGGTCTACGTGGCGCCGCTGCGGTCCCTCCGGTGTTTCCAATGTAACCATGCGTGCTCCCGTCGTGGACACTACTGTCGCCGGCATCCACTTCCGAACAGACTGAAACTGGCGTGACCATACTTGCCTGCCAGGTTGATACCGTGTTGGCGCTGTTGCTGCTCCTAGAACAGGCTCGCCGGAACAATCATTTTCTGTCACCTTTTTGTCTGTCAGTGAAGCTGTCAGCCTGGTTCGGGGACGGAAGCCCAACAGCAGTTCGGCGGGCGATTTTCCTCCTTCCAATGGTGTCGTTCTATAACGAAATAAAAACTTGATTAGTCGCTCCTGCAATGTACCTGCCGGATTCTTTCGAAGCCCTTCCTTCACTGTCCGTACAGCCCGTTCCGCCAACCCATTTGACTGAGGATGGTACGGGGCAGTTCTGATGTGTTTCACTTGACTTTCCTTCAAGAAACTGGACAGAGTGGCACTTGAAAACTGTGGTCCGTTATCAGATACTAAGCAGTAGGGCAGGCCAAAACGTGCGAAAATACCTTGAAGTACTTGAATGGTCGTCTCCGCTGTGGCGGTCTTCAAAGGTATGGCCTCAATCCACTTCGTCTCGGCATCCACCAACACAAAAACTTGGAAGCCACTGATGGGGCCCGCGAAGTCCATATGCAACCTGTACCATGGTTTGTTGCTCGCCGGCCATGGAGACGGAACTTCAGCAGCCGGCATGGGCCAACATTGTATACACTGAGGGCAGCTTTTAACCAACACTTCGATGTCCCTATCTAGTCCAGGATACCAAAAAAGCGCTCGTGCTGTGCGCTTCATGGCACTGATACCGGGGTGACTTTCGTGCAGTTCCTTTAGCATCCATCGTCGCGCCGCCTCCGGCAGCGCTACTCGATGGCCCCAGTAAAGCAGATCGTGACAGGCCGTGAGCTCGTTACGGCGAGAAAAGTATGGCATCAGGTGTTGCTGTGCCACCGATAACTGCCGCGGCCAGCCATGCGTGATTCACCCCCTGATCTGATGCAGCGTATCGTCCGATCGGCTCAGTTCCGCCAAGTGCTGAGCGGAAAGGGTCATGGAATTTAGGCTCCGCGTATAAAGCACGTATTCCATGGGTTCTTGCCCTCCTCGGTCACCTAAGCATGGCAGTGGAAGGCGACTGAGAGCGTCTGCGTTAGCATTTAGCTGTCCTTGGCGGTACTCGAGGTCATAATGGTAAGCCGACAGTAGCAATGCCCATCGTTGAATTCTCGCTGCTGCCATGTGCGGTATCGGCCTCTCCGGGTGAAACAGTCCGGTCAGTGGTTTGTGATCCGTCACCAGAGTAAAATGCTTCGCCAACAAGTAATCTCTAAACTTAGTAACGCCGAACACCAAGGCCAGTGCTTCTTTCTCCAATTGCGAGTAATTCCGCTCAGCAGGTGTCAGTGCCCTCGAACGGAACGATATGGGATAGTCTGTGTTCCCAATTCGGTGTGACAGCACCGCGCCAACTCCAACTGGCGAGGCATCGCATTCAAGCCGCAACGGCTTTTCGGGGTCGTAGTGCACGAGTAGTTCCGCTGCCACCATAGCGCGCTTGGCTGCCTGGAAGGCTTTCTCGTGTTCGGCTTTCCATTGCCATCTAACTCCTTTAGCCAGCAGCCTGTAGAGTGGGACTAAGGTGGTTGCAAGGTTAGGCAAAAACTTGGCGTAATAAGTGAGCAATCCCAAAAAGGATTTTAGCTGGCTCACCGTCTCCGGTCTTGGTGCCTCGGTGATGGCTTCCATATTCTCAGGAGGGTGCAGGCCAGTTGCGTCGATCTTGTGGCCCAAAAACGAAACTTGCTTCTCGCGGAACCTGCATTTGTCACGGTTCAACTTGAGTCCATTGTCGCGCAGCCGCTCGAGGACTTGCCGGAGAGTTGAGTTGTCGTTCTGCTTTTCGGCTATAATGATGTCATCCAAGTACACCTTGACGCGCGGGAGGCCTTGCAGAACGGACTCGAGGCGGCGCTGGAACAAAGCCGGAGCCGATGCAATTCCGAACGCGAGGCGGTTGTATGCAAACAACCCTTTGTGTGTGTTCAACACCGCCATTTCTCGTGCCTCGTCGTCCAGTGGAAGTTGATTATACGCATGCCGCAAATCCAAAGTGGTGAACAACTCCCCCCCGTACAAAGATGCGAAGATGTCCTCAATTTTCGGTAACGGGTACTGTTCCAGATGAGTCGCCTGATTAACGGTTAGCTTGAAGTCGCCGCAAAGTCTAATATCACCGTTTCGCTTCACTACGGGCACGACGGGCGTAGCCCACTCGGAAACTCTCACTGGTGAAAGCACTCCCTCCTGTACTTGGCGGTCAATTTCGGCAGACACCTTTTCCCGAAGCGCGTACGGCACTGGTCGAGCCTTGAGAAAGCGTGGTACAGCGGCCTCCTTTTTGTGTAGTTTCACGGGCGGCCCCTTGCAACACCCCAACTTCTCCTCGAAAATATCTGGAAATTTAGCCAAAAGTTTCGCTGTCTCTGCGTCGCAGTGAACCACATTCACGCTCTGTGGCGCGCATTCATCCAGTAGCGCTATGCCAGCACTCCGAAAGGCTTGGATGGTGTTCCGGCCGCACAACAGAGGCCCGTCGCAATCCACTACCACTAGCGAGCTGTCTACTTGCGTATTATCGCATTCGACTTTCATAGCCACTCGGCCAAGGACCGGTAGAGGCCCCAGGAAGCATGTCAGCCGCAGTGAAGTTTTCTCCAGTGTCGGCCACCATTCGCGATGGTTTTCGAATACCGTCCTTGGAATTACGCTGATAGTGGATCCTGTATCCACCAACATTCGCAGTTTTCGGCCTTCCCAGATGAAATCCCTTTCGAATGGCCGTGCGGACTCGTTACTACTGTAGCTGTGAGCCACCAAAGCGTAGAGCATTTCTTCTCCGCTTTCGTCACTGCCGTCTAGCTCTTTCACAGCGTACGTTCCTGAGGGGTTAGCGCGACCACTAGAGCACATCCTTGCCAGGTGTCCCTTCCTGCCGCACTTGTAGCACGTCGCTTTCTTGTGTCTGCACACTTCCGAAACATGATTCGAGCCACATCTCGGGCATTGCGTAGCCTCGGTCATGGATCCATGCCCACGTCCGGACTTCTGCGGATTTATCCTGTGCTTCTGTATGAAGTTCGCAGCACCGTTGTCGTTGAACCTCCTCTCTTGCATAGCCCGAACATTTGTTTCTGCGGTTTCCGCTGCTAGAGCGAAAGCTTCGGCCTCCGCCAAGGTCAACTTCTTCTGGGACAACGTGTGTCGTCGAGCTTGTTCATCACGGATTCCGCAGACAATCCGATCCCTCAACATGCGATCCAAAAACTTATCGAAACTGCAATCTTTTGCAAGACGTCTCAGGTCGGTTATGTAGTCCCGTACCTTTTCGCCTTCCGCTTGGTTCCGCATGAAAAAAGCATAGCTCGCTGCTATCTCGTTGACTTGGGGATCGAAGTGGTTGTCCAGGTGCTGTACGACGGCCTCATAGCTCAGGTGGTTCACCGATTCTGACTGGCACTGGCCCTGAAGTACGCGAACCACGTTGTCACTTAGTGCTGACACAAGAAGCGCACGCTGTTTCCCTGGATTTGTGATGCTGTGGCCCTCAAAAAAGGCTTCCAAACGGACCCGGTAAGTGTTCCAGCTACTGGTGGTGTCGTCGAACTCAGGTGGCCTGGCTGTCATCGTGCAGCCGGTCCTATGCCATTCTCGTCGCCACTGAAGTGATCGAACGTAGCCGGCGGGTAGTGGCAGATCAAAGAGCGCTTTATTGCTTGGTGTTGCTAGTTTTATACGAAACAGAAAAGGGTCACATGACTGGACATGATAGCAAGAGTGCGACACGTGTAATCTGTCTTGCTCATGCTATACATCAGCACGCGGGCTTGATAACGTTACATCACGCGTGCTTGATAACACTACATCACTACGCGTGATGTAACGTTATCAAGCCCGCGTGCTTGATAACACTACATTGCACAACAAATATTAGCAGGGAATGTCAACACCAAACGATATATAAGCCCTTACGAAATCCTACCCTCTTTCGCAAGTACACGCATGTTCTTGCACTGGAGGTAGCGAGACATACCTACCTCAGCTCAATAGGCTTGGGTTTCTTAGAATTTACGGCAATGAGTTCCCTAATTGCTTTTTTGTGCTTGCTATGTTCAGTATTTGTATATAAATCCTGGCGAACGTCATCGCTGCTACTCATTTATATTTGGAGAACGTCTGGTGCAGCGAACGTTCATTGCCGAGCGCTAGAACATTACCGTCATGCCCGAGCTAATTAACCTACTTTTGAATGCATGTCCCAACCACGTCGCCATCGGCTCTTCTCTGAAACATTGCGTTACTAAGAAAAGATGGCCGAGGAAATACAATGACCTTCTGAGCGGAGGTAAAATGCCTGCTGCATATCCGAAAGCTAGCTACGAATATTTCGCCTCATTTGAATTAATTCTGCGCGCCCATCGAAAGCGTGTCTTGGTCGGATCGTAAGAAAGAGGCGGAGGTTGGTGCGAGTTGGTGCGAGACAAAAAGGCCCATAGCACGATTATAACTCGCCTTAGGGAAGAATTCTGTGTGTTTTAATAAGCTGTGGTTGTTATTGAGGGTGGGAAAAAGGCGCAACCCTCTTAAGTTGCTGCTACAGCTATTCAAACAAGAACAGAAGGTTTGCCAAGCCTTGAACTAAGACACCTACTCTGCCCATGGAATGGCGCTGGGCTTGCATCCTGCGCAACGAAAGCACGTTCAACCTTCTTGACAGACACTCTCATCAGTGATGTATTCTATTTAAGTGGTATATGGTTCGCGTATTGGCGTGTTTTGGTGTCTGTGACGTGCAAAGCGTATATAACTTCATTTTTTTATCATGCTCATGTAGAACCATATGCCAGGCACGCCGCGAATAATAGTTCTCCGGAGTTAATAATCGAGCGCCTCTTTCTTACTCACTTTTCGGCATTTTAATAAATAGTAAGAAATTGCCCTCTTGCACGGTGGCTCCTGGGTTGAGCGTCTGACTCTTGACTGCGCACTGGAGCATGGGCTTGAATTTTATTCTTTGGCGCGTTTTGGCTTAAAGCATTACTTTCGCGTTTTTTTTATTGCAATATGGTGGAGGTGAACGTGAGGAGGCGGTCCGATGATGACGATAATACAGCAACGAAGGCGACGAGATGATGACAACGACGGCATAAAGGAAAAATAGACAGGGAAAGCGAACCCAGTTTCCACTGTTTTACTACTGGCGGAGTCATAAATACAAAGTACAAGAAATTATCGCACGTTGCGTTGCAGATTTTGAGGAACGTTGTCTCTCTCAAAGCGGTTGTTCGAGTACTGGTACGAAACGAGGTGCCTATACGGCCATTCACCTCACCAGGCGGGTCGCCTCCACATTGCAGGAAATAGTGACGCATAATAAAATTCCTAGCTTATCCAATCCGGATCCCTGCTAATTTGCGTAGTTTGCGGATCATCGAAACACACAATTTTTCTAAACGTGGCAACCATTTAAGCTTTAGTGTCACCAACATCTTTATTTATTATTTAATTAAATGCTGCATAAAACACACATTCATTCATTCATTCATTCATTTCATCGCGTTTCTAAGTAGTACACTCTGACATTGGTTTATGCCAGATGTATTCCCTGGCATGAGCCTATTTTGCTTCTAAACGCACGCCGGTGTTATAAAATGCGAGCGAATGAAGCTGAGATGAGCCATATAGGACAAGTTGAATTTTCCCGGCAATATATATATATATATATATAGAACTTGAGTGGTGCTACAAGGTAAACAGAACAAGTATTTAATTTCGACAGTTTCGATCGGTGGACCGATCTTCATCAGGGTTTACAAAAAAAAAAAAAAAAAAAAAAAAAATTTTTTTTTTTTTTTTTTTTTTTTTTTTTTTTTTGTAAACCCTGATGAAGATCGGTCCACCGATCGAAACTGTCGAAATTAAATACTTGTTCTGTTTACCTTGTAGCACCACTCAAGTTCTTTACGTTTGAAAGGTAGCCTGAAGAATCCCTCTTTGCCTACTACTATATATATATATATATATATATATATATATATATATATATATATATATATATATATATATATATATATATATGTATATATATATATATGCGGGGGCGTGGAGGGAGGGAGGATTGAGGCCGTGTTCTTCCCCATCGCTTACCCGAAATGAAAACTTTTTCGTCCTGCCACTCGTAGCGTACATTCCTGAAGCTCCGACTAGACTTGCGCATGGAACAAGCCGGCATGGATCAAGAACAAAATAGGAGAGATCAAAAGCGCGCAACCCAGTTGGCAGACGAGGGTTCCCTGTTTATGACAGCTTCCACCGCAGCAGCATTTCATTGCATGCAAATACAAAACGGCCGGAAGGCGAACGAGTTGTCGGAGTAGACTCGAATTCATCGCACGCTCCTTACCAGTTGATTTAGGTTGATGGAGGCTCTGTTTAGAGGCTGCAGACTGAATGCAAATTTCTGCAACCCTCCAAACAGCGGTCACGTCTGTTTTTAGTTCCGGGCACGACTTAAATTATACGCAGCTCCATAAGTTATTGCGGCAATATTTCACTGTCAGCCTCGAGGAAAGTAATAACTCAGTTCAGAGCTCGACTTGGCCATGCGCTTTTCTCTTAAGCGCGAGAAATGCTGCTTTTCTTTTCAAAGCCATCGCTTGGGGTGGCAGGATTTCGTAGGACCGGCGTATCATTACATTCGAGTCTGACTCGATTTCTGATAAGAGTGGCAGGAGCTAAGTACTGCGTTTGGTGAGCTAAGTATTGAGTATTGATGGGTATGTAAGTCCAATCAACCGTATGTTTACATACCTTGAGGACGCTATTTCTGCAGTTTAGGCTACCGCATTGCTTGACGAACGACAGTTGATAGGTGATATTTTACGATATACTTACTCTAGAGTATTTCTATAAATTTTCTAGAGAAGCAAAGGCAAATGTTATGTTACTGGTATTCACAGAACATCCTCGTTATTAGAAAGCGTTTTATCACTACCCTGAACTGTGCCTATCCTAAGCTCACGCACGATGAAAACAGCGCAGAAATTTTGCGAGGCTGTCCTTCGCGCGTATCGCAATCACTAATTTTGCGCAAGTCGCTTTGGTATTTGGTCAGGCATGACAATGAAGACGATGTGAACGCTTTTCTTGGTACATTAATTAGATACACTTTCATGCAGTCATACAAATATATTGTTTACCAATATTACATCTTATTGTGCGGAATACCGTAAACCGTGCGACACCTTAGTGCGACATTAGTTAAGAATGGGATACGTTTTTATTTGTGTTAATAGTTTCCATTACACCTTTCTTATCCTGCCGTCCCTATGAGACCACAATCCCACCCTCAGCTTCTGTATTCGTGCGCCGAAAAAGAACGATGAGATTTAAACTACTTTTGCCTTTTATGTCATTTAAAGGCAGAACCGTAATTGGCTTCCCACCCATTATATTCAAACGCCAAAAATTTCTAGAGTCTCTAATTTTTCTATCCAGAGAATAATTTCTCTTTCTCTAGAGTCTCTAATTTCTCTCTATCCAAAGGGAACTCTGGATATGCTACGCCATCTATCGAAGTCCGCTTGTCGCATGCCTAAAAACACACACCAGCAGTTGTGTTGGAACGCATATCACGCGGGCACAATTTCCCACAGCACCATAAAACTTCCAAACTTTTTTTAATTGAAAAGCGGTACGTACCTCGTGCCGCATGCCCATTGTCCCAAGTTGCGGCAAAGGAGGTTCACTGAACAGCAACTTATGTCCAGTGACCAAAGCTGGCGTCAAAAGTGGGTGAAACTCCAAACGATTCATAAACACTCAAAAAGGGAAGACATCCGTATCTCACTTCTGCAATGTGCGTATGTTCTTGAATGAGGGTTGATGACTACGAGGGAGACAAGAGGAGGATGACCACATGACAACAGAAGCAACGACTACTGTATACCAGGGCGGCGCTACGGCTACAAGCAGGAACATCGCAGCGTGACAAGGACAACTTGACAACGACGATGGTACTCTGATGACACTGGCACCATCACAACGGAGGTGACGATGCTATGATACCGACGACAAAACTACAGTGAAATCGCTGTCACACTGTCTCGGTGTGGTATGGCCACGACGGCAAGGCAAAAAAGACGGTATCTGGACAAACACCATGACCTCTGGTAGTTTAAAAGTTCCCCTCCGTACATGCATACACATTCACATAGTTTTATCTTTAGAGGAACATTTTCTTGTGTGTTTTGCGTCAATTATTGCAGCTTCATAAGCGCTGCAAAAAAATTACGGAAGCGCTTTCTGCTAAACCAGGAAGTCAATGCATGGTTCTCTGACTTGAACGTGTTGATTAACATGTCTTAGTGCTCGCAGGCTGAACAAAGACACACAACAACAATAGCGCTAGTACACATATCACGCGTATGCAATTTCGCCGAGTACCAGAAAACACGTTAGATGACGCCACAAAATAGGCATCAGCCTAGCTCTAGGTAACTGTGATATGCAACCTCTCTTCCATGAATAAAGTGCACAAAATGCAGGAAAACTGGAAGCGTTGTTTCCCAGAACTCGTCCTCACATCAGTTTGTCCCGAAAATGTAAGTGAACACACCATGTCGGATAACACCATTAGTTTCGAATCGTCTGTCCTTATGGTTTTAAACACAGTATTTTTCACAATAGTGTGCTGCGTGGGCTGGTTGGTGCTCTCTTAGAAAGTAATCGAACAGCACTGGTCGGACAAGGCAAAGTAAGGACGGGAGACACAGCGGTTACTAACATCGGTGTCTTCGGAACTCCGCCTGACCGTGCGGCGCCACACTAGCGTTTTAAATTTTCTTAGCAGGCTACGCACCGCCTTTGCGCATCAGGGATTTGGGTCCTTATAACACTTTCTAAAAGGAAATCGCACTTTGGCGCCTCTTGAGTGTCGTAGCTAATCCCAAGAAGTAATAAACTGGATGTCTCAACATGACAACAAATGAGTCATACAGCTGAAAAAATGAAGGATGCGGTGGTAATTGCCACCAACGTAGTAAAAAATTAAGCGATTGCACTATACGCCTGTATGGAATGCACCACCATAGATATATACATGTTGAGGCAAAGCCGCCATACGTCATACTTTTGGGAAATGGAGGAAATTCGCTTGGACTAAGCATGGTTTCTCCGATGCAATACTGTCTGACAGCTGCGCCGTGTTTGCCCACAAGAAGCAAGAATTAGTCATAGACAGACAGACAGACAGACAACGAACTTTATTTAAAAAATCCTGAGGAGCTACTTTCGGGACCTCCTAACGGGAGGCCATTGTAGCCGCTGGCCGCGCCCACGTAAAGGACAGAACGCCGTGACGCTCCGCTCTTTCCTGGGCCCTCTGGATAGCCTGGGCTTGCTTTCGGAGTACCGTGCTTCTGATGGCCTCCTCCCATTCGGCTTCGCTGGAGAGGAAGTCGTTAGGCAACGCGGGACATCGCCAGAGCATGTGAGCCATTGAGCAAAAGGTTTCAGTGCAGTCGGGACAACTAGGGTCCACATCCGAGTACATCCTACTGAGGAATCCCCGTGACGGGAAGGATCCTGTCTGCAGCATTCTAAGTGTAGCTGACTGACCTCTACTGAGCTTCGGGTGAGGCAGAGGATAAATTCTCCGACCAAGTTGGTAATGTTTGGCAATTTCATTAAATGTGAGAAGTGGATCGTTCTGCTGAGTCCCTCCCTGCCCCTCCGGAGCCTCCAGACCGTCGCGGCGCGTGAGTTCTCGCGCACGGTCGTGGGCAAGCTCGTTGAGGTTTGGGAAGCCCTCGAGAACGTTCGTCCCCATGTGTGCGGGGAACCACGTGATATAATGAAAACCGGGGCAAGTCCTTTTCTCTAAAATAGAGGCCGCTTCTCGTGCGAGGTTGCCCGACTCAAAAGCTCTGAATGCGTCTCTCGAGTCAGTGTAAATGTAGGAACGCTCTGGGTTACACAAGGCCAGCGCAACCGCAATTTGCTCTGCTATACTCGCGGTGGCCGCTCTGACCGAGGCCGAGGAGCGAAGCCTCCCCCGCCCGTCTATAACCGACAACGCGAACACTCTCCTGTTCCCGTACTGCGCCGCATCGACAAAGACCGCGGAGTCTCTGTCATCTCTAACTTTCTTCAATATGGCTCGAGCACGGGCTTTACGTCTACCCTCGTTATGCTGCGGATGTACGTTCCGCGGGAAGGGCCTCACTAGGTAGGTCGCCCTCGTTTCTCGTGTCAATGTTACACGCCGGTCCTCCATTATCCTAGGAGCCATACCAACCTCGTCGAGAATTCGCCTGCCAGCTTGGGTCGATGATAGCCTAACCACCTGGGCAGTGACCTGTGCCTCTATAATCTCGTCTATGCTATTGTGCATACCGAGTTGATCTAGCCTGTCGGAGCTCGTGGCAATAGGCAAGCCTAGCACTTTCTTGATGCTCTTGCGCATGAGTGTATTTAATTTGGTCTTTTCCGTTTTTGTCCACACTAGAGCTGACGCCACATAGTTAATATGGCTCATGAGGAACGCGTTGTACATCCGAAGGAGGTTATCTTCACCTAACCCCTTCTTTCGGTTGGACACCCTAGCAATTAGCCGCAACATATTCTCCGTTTTGGCTGTAACGTGGGTAATTGTTCTGGCATTACAGCCCCTCGCGTCTATGAGCAGGCCTAGTATCTTAACTGAGTCGACTCTAGGAATTTTCTGCCCATTATTCGCGTATAATGCCACGGGTAGCTGGTTGAGGGGTGTCAGACCCCGAACCCCTTGCCTTGCGGGTCTGTAAAGCAACAGCTCCGATTTACTCGTAGACAGCTTGAGACCCGTGTCCGCGAGGTAAGACTCCGTCTCGTCCAAGGCCGCTTGTAGAGCTTGCTCCATTTCAGCTAGGGAGCCCCCTGGGCACCAGATCGTGATGTCATCTGCGTAAAGTGCGTGACCTATGCCCTGGAGGCCGCCCAGCCTATTTGATAGACCCTTCATGACTATATTGAAGAGCAGTGGCGTGATGACTGATCCCTGAGGCGTACCCCGAGCTCCCAATCCGTATACGCTCGACCGAATCGGCCCCACCTGAATAGTAGCAGTTCTATTCATGAGAAAGGACCTTACAAAGGCCTGGAATTTGACTCCTAGGCCTATCCCGGCCGTGGCCTGCAGAATGTATCTATGAAACACTGTGTCGAACGCCTTAGTGAGATCCAGGGCGAGAATCCCTCTCACGTCCCGGGTGCCGCTATCAAAGATTTGCTTCCTTAGCATTAGCATAACCTCCTGCGTCGAGAGGCCGGGTCGGAAACCAACCATATTATGTGGGAAGAGGTTTCTGCGCTTTATGTACCCGGAAACCCTGTTCAAGATCGCGTGCTCCGCTACCTTGCCTATACACGAGGTTAGTGATATTGGCCTCATGTTGTCCAAATGAAGGGGTTTTCCTGGTTTAGGGATGAGTGTCACTATAGCCGACCGCCATCCGTCAGGCACCTGTCCTGTCTCCCATACCCTGTTTACCTCCTTAGTTAGCAGTTCCACTGCTTTATCGTCCAGGTTTCGTAATAGCCTGTTAGAAATTTTATCCGGACCCGGAGCCGATCTGCTGTTTAAATTGTAGATCACCGCCCTGATCTCCGATTCTGTGAAAGGCGCGTCCAGTTCCTCTACCGTCGCGCACTCGATCTGCGGATAATCCTCTTTCTGCGTCGGCCCTATAGGAAGGTATCTATCCGCGATCGCATTCAAAAGTGACTCTTCAGTACCTCCCTCCTGTTTGTGCCGGTGTATGATTTTACTAAGTGTTTGCCTTTGATTATGCTTTGTCTGTGCGTCGCCCAGGAGGTGCTTGAGGAGGTTCCACTTCCCTCCTGAGCGCATGGACCCGTCTACTGCCGCACAGACCTCGTCCCATTGTAGCCTATTGAGCTCCGCGCAATATCTCTCGATCTCTCTATTAAGCTCCGCAACCTTTTCCCTCAGCCTACGATTTAACCTTTGTGTTTTCCACCTCATCAGAATTGACGATTTCGCCTCCAACATATGCGCTAGGTGCGGATCCATTCTTAGGACCTCCGCTTCTGTTTCTACTACCTTAGTAGCCCTCTCGACGTCCACCGTTAGCGATTCGATAGCCTCTTCAAACGAGGAAAATGTGCTCGTTCGCTCCTTCCTAAGTTTCCTGAACTCCTCCCAGTCCGTGACTCGAAATACTCTCGTCGGTCGGGCTACCACCGTTAATGTTACCGCTACTATGAAGTGGTCACTGCCCAGGTTCTCCTGCTTATTGGCCCACGTTACGTTACCTACGTTCCTTACACAGGCCAAATCAGGCGTTGTGTCTCGCGCAACTGACGTGCCCAGCCTAGTGGGGAACCTTGGGTCCGTGATTACCGAAAACGCAAGATCATCAAGGACCTTCGCCAGGTTCTCTCCTTTTACAGTCCGTCTGACGTAGCTCCATGCATTATGAGGGGCGTTAAAGTCCCCAGCAACTATCAGAGGAGAGTGTTTGGCTATCGACGTCGCCTTCCTAAGCAGGGAGTTAAACGTCTGTCTCTGGTCTGACGGCGGGCTATAGACATTAAGCACAAAGACGCTCTGCTTGAGACGCCCGTGCGGTATAACCTCCACGAAAAGGGCCTCCATCTTACCCCGTCCAGATTGGATTGGATGTTCAATAAAGGCTAGATTTTTTTTGATCATCGTAGCTAGTCCTCTGCCTCCCTCGTTCCTGACCGACACAGTGTTGAAGCCAGAGAGGGTAGGGACGTCACATAGTGTCTCCTGTAATAATAAAATCTGCGGTTTTTCCACCTCATTGGCCAAAGTTGCCGTAACGGAGCCTTGCGCCTTTGAGAACTAGCGCAGTTCCACTGCCATATTACCAGCTCTTTATGATCGCCCGCCATGATGCTACAACAACATACCTTGCTCCACCGCCGGAGCAACCTCGGAGTGATTCACTGCCTTGCTTTGCGCTCGGACCTTGGATTTGGCCTTAATCGCCGCCTTTTTTTCTAGTACAGTCACTCTTTGGATCAAAAGCCTTACGCTTTCCTGATTTTCTCTACTTATCCTAAGTAGTTCTTCCAACATCTTTCTTTGCTGGACCTCTCCCTCAGACGTTTCCGAGGCGCTCTCGTCGTTAGGAAGGGGGGCCTTACGCTTTGCTTTAGTGAGTCCTACGCGGGGTATATGTTCGACTACCTGCGGCGTCTGGTCGCTCGCCTCTATTTCAATGGACTTTGGGTTTGCCTTGGCGGCTTTGAGTCGGCGTACCTCCTCTCTAAGCTCCTTAACTTCCTTAAGTAATGCGTCAACGTGCGACCTACTACCATGCTCTGGCGAAGCCGACCGCGTTACCTCCGTGGGTCTCTGTGGCTCCTTCTTCTTCTTCCCTTTGACACGGTCCGCCCAGGTAGGCTCCTCCTGAATCCGCACGCTGGACACCGAGCGTCCTCTTGATCTGGAGCGCTGCCTGATTGCACCGCGCTTCTGCGCAGCTGGCGTGCGAGAGCGACTTCTTTCGCTGCTGCGCTCCTGCACAGCTGGCGTACGCGAGCGGCTCCTGCCGCCAGCCGTGATGACGTCGGTTCCCAGCTTCAGCTGCTCGGCGCGTCGACGCCGCTGCCGCCGTCTTCTTCTGACGATATAGGGAACTTGAAATTTGTCCCTACACTCTTTGGCCGCTGTGGGGTGCGGGCCACCGCAAAACGTGCATTGCGGATCGCACTGGTGATCTTCCGCCGGCGATCGTTTGCCGCAGGTGCGACACCACTTGATTCCCGGGTTGGGACACACGTCAACCCGGTGTCCCAGTCCTCCGCAACCGTAGCAGACTTCCGTGTGGCGTCGGTAGAGCGTGCAGCGAAACAGCGAAAAGTACCACCACCGCTGTAGTGTTCTTGATCCGCCTGGCCTCCAAATCGCCCGGATTCCGATTATTTACAATTCTCGCTCTGAGTTGAGCCTCACTGACTTCCACGTCGACTCCTCTTATGACTCCTCTACACGTATTCTCGGGTGGGGCCAGGTACGCCGCCACCCCAAACGTGCCTTCACCGAGCCTGATTTGCTGCACTCGGGCATACGCGTCCGCGTTTTTCTCGTGAGGAGTGCACACGACAAAAATGTTCTGAACTCCGTTGGGACACATCGTGTCCTCTTCGGTTGCGGCTGGAGCCAAGGATGCCGCCATGGCCAAGGCTTGCTCAAAGCGTATTTTACTGACCTTGTTGACATTCAGGCCGTCGCGTGGTCTGACAATGATGCGAAAAGTGTCCCTCGGCAGTCGAGGCAGCCTCGAAGCAGCGGTGACGCGTCGTATCGCGTCGCGTGGTGCGGCGGTGCGGCCGCCGTCCCTCCGTCTGCCACTTGCAATTCCACCGTCTTGACCCGAAGAATATTGTTCCCTGCGCCTGCCGGGCCGGCGGCCGTACGCCACCTTCCATCCCGCGTCACATGCCTCTTCCTGAGTAATCTCTTCTCCTTCCACAACGTCCATCCTGGATTCAAAGTCCCACATGCGCGGGAGTAGGCCTAAGCCTACCCTCGCCGTGTTCCAAACACTCGCAGAACGGCAAAATGTCCTCCCACCGACGAAAATCCGGTATCGGCAGGGTCCTCTTGACGTGCCACGTCGATTAAGGCATAACTCGCCCGGTTTCGCAGGGAGACCCACTCGAGAACATTGATGAAAGCTGGAGCCGATGTCAAAGCGTCCGCACTAGTCGACTTCTTCTTCTTTTTCCAATTAGTCATAGAGTAAGTAACATTTACAGTACGGGTGTAATTAGAGCCGATATGGTCGAAACTTTGCCAAATCGCAGCATAGACTGCATAATCAATGGTTTCACCCAACCCGGTCTCTTGTCAAAAAAAAAAAAAAAAGAAATGGTGAACTGTTCGTCGACGTTAAAAATATAAGGTCGGCGTAAATGTGCAATAAGTGCTATAAGGGTGAGATGCATTACTATATAATTGAACGATATGGATGAAAAAGTGACAGAAGGAGACTGCGTAGAAAGGTATAATCAACATTAATGTCTAACCTAATGAACTGCCTAGCCATGTTAGTTGAGTTTTTGTGTTGATAAATTACGTAAACCACCTGTGCTATGTTTCTAAATGCGATAGCGCTATTGTAAACAAAATTAATATTTTTCACGAAATCATTTGAATCATCATGTACGTTGGGCTTTGTCTTCTTTAATGTTAACGTTAGATTTACCCTTTCTTCTTATTTGATTAGCATTCTAAGGGTACTTTCCGGGGCCTAATGTCTGTCTGCCTGTCAGTGCATGTATCTGACAAATTTACCTCCAACCTGGGTGACTGGGTACTATTCTATGTCCGTATGAGCAGCAGATTTAGCTGCGGGGAGAAAGAACAGGGTTTGAAAGTACGAGGAATACAGGAGGAAAATGACCACGTGAAACCGGAAGCAACGGCAACTGCTCTACAACGAGGGCAGCCCGATGGCTAAAACTAGAAACATCGCAGCGTGGTGACGATAAAATTACAATGACGATGGTACTCATTCGAAAAAACCACATTGAAATCACTATGACAAAGACTCGATGTGGTATGACGACGACTGCACGACGAAAAAGACGGTGTCATTTAATAAGTTTTCTGCCATCCGTGTTCCGCTCTTTCTTCAGCCTTCTTTAAAACTACATGGGCCATTGGAGATGCAACAATGGCCATGTGGCACTGGTTATGTTTCGCTCTTCAATTAACCTTTTCGATGCCGACTTGAAGCACTGAGTATGCTGCACTTCAATGAACCTCTCTGATACCAACTTGCATCACTAAGTAGGTAGCCGCACAGATGTGCAACTCTTCAGTGCTTTATGTTCACTGAATACTGCGTATGTACTGTTCTACAATTATAACAGTGATCCTTTCAATTCCTCCAGTGCATGATGAATCGAACACGTGTCCCACGAAGACTTTATGGTGGCACCGCTAGAGGGTGCAGCACGAGCAGCAAGGGCTGCTGTGGGCTGCTGTGGGCTGCTGTGCTGAAGTAGGAGAGAGAGAGAGAGAATGATAAAGGAAAGGTAGGGAGGTTAACCAGGACTGAGCCCGGTTGGCTACCCTACACTGGGGAAAGGGAAAGGGGGACGGAAAGAGTAAAGGAAGAGAAAGTCCACTGGGGATATCAGTCGGTCACTCAGTCCGGATCACAGACGCTGACTCAATCCGGTATCTTTCAAATATCGCAGCAGCGCTTTTGTGGCCTTTTGTAGCTGCGATATGCGAGGCCATGGTCCCAAGATCTTTTTCAAGGTGAACGGCTTTTTATCTAGCTGATCGAGCGCTGTGCAGAAGTGTTGCCTGCCATTTTCAGAAGATGGGCAGTAGCACAGTAGGTGTTCTATGGTTTCCTCGACACCGCAGGCATTGCACTCGGCGCTATCAGCCATTCCAATCAAAAATGCATATGCATTGGTGAATGCGACGCCCAAACGTAAGCGACACAGCACTGTTTCCTCATTTCGCGGAAGACCTGGTAACAGAGGGTTCGAAACCAACTTACGGGCTAACTTCAGTCGCTGAGTATGTACCAATGTATGCATCAGGCTCCTCGTCAACTAGCCTGTTTCACGCCGACATGGGTCACTGTAAGTGCGGTACTGCCTAGGTACTGCTGTTCGAAGAAACTATTAAACGACGACTTGGAGTACTGGACATACACTCCTCAGTCTGTGCTGGTCTCCAAAGAACCTCTTTGATGTCAGCTTGGGTCACTGGGCATGTGCAAGTAGGCGTGTGCCGTGCTTCGATGAACGTCTTGGATGCCAACATGGGTAACTAGGTATGTAGCACTGGGAACATGCCACTCTACGATGGCGGAAATAAAATTCAAATTTCTCCTGTACTGAGCTGAACCAAACTCATGGTCACAATGATTCCTCAAAGATAGCAAGCAACTCGTCGCATCTCAAAGATAGAAACCCGTCACAAATGCAGTGGGCTCCTTTTGAATTAACGCATTTAACGCTAGTGCTTTAACGAGTTGCGCCGTAAATGCACTTGATATGTGCCTTTCTTCAATTAATGTCGCGCCATCTTTGGCCATGGAGTGTGCCGCAAGTGAAGGAACTATTCTTGGCGTTCATGTGCACTGGTGATCCACACTTCCCGTCTCGGAGACCACGCGCGGAATTTTCGGCAGTACCACTACATGGCGCAGCTTGTCGAGAAAAATAAAAGCAAAAGAGAGAATCCCGGAGGCCGCACGACATGTTTCTCAGCATTTGCATGCAACGGTGCGCCTTGCCTTTCGTAGGCGACGCGAAATAATACAAGGTACAAGAAAAAGTAACTAAGCAATTTGGCTGCTCGTTTTTTAATACTCGTATCTGAATAATAAATCATTTCCACTTGTAATTGACCTGTAGTGGAGCTGCGGAAATAAGACGGCCTGCTGTTGAAGTATAGCGAATCCACTGTAGCTGTGAAACGCGTTTGCGGCTGTCATTTCTCGCGCAAAAAATAAGACTGCGTCAAATGCCCTTAGATGAGTTTATATGGTTCTTGCTGCAAGGATTTCCTTCGCACATATGATATATTCGCACAGTTATTTGAGACTGAACAGTAATTATATAGAAATTAACTTGCCGGTATTAAACTATATGTGCAATTATGTGGCTGTTGTTCGCCCACATTATATGCTAGTAGCATGTTCATTGTATTATATGTACAAGAATATATGTTGCAGCACGAACATTTCGCGTGAACCTAGTATTCATTAAACATTGTGTTCCTTCGCATTGCCCTGGTCCTAAAATATTGAAGGACCCTGATATTACTATACCTTTGGAAACTCCGATTTCAAATGCACTTTTCTTGTGGTACCACATTAAACTCAGTTGGAAGATGCTAAGGTAAAGATCAAAATTGCGCTTTATGTTAAGAATGCAGGCGTCAGTTCTAAGCATCAAAAACGCATGACTTGTCTCACTGTCGCTCAAGAGTGGCTTGTGCTCATTTTAAAGCAGTACAAATATGCTTGAGGGACAGAAAAGGGGTACAAACGTAACCAATCGTAAAGGCAAATTTATAAAAGACATAACCCAGACATAATCCACCCCGCACACCCATACCGATGAGTTTTGTTTGCACTTGGAAAAGCATTCCTTCTTTATTCGTTTACGGCGTGCCAAAGAACACCGTGATCGAGAAACATCCCCTTGCCTTGATGTGTCTTACGCATTCGCCTTAGCCTTCGGGACATGGTTCCATCGGAATATTCTCATTCGAAAAATAAAAAAACAAACAAATTAAACTAAAGCTCTTGCCGAAAGTTCCCTGGAGCTGGCAGCAAAGAAAACCCAAGGTATCATGGTATAGAATGCACAAAAGCACGCAACGGCGGGCATGCCTGGAAGACGCTCGCGCTATAGGAATGTTTGAACGGATGCCTGTGGACTCGGCACTTTCTGTTGAGGCAGCCGATTCTCGAGAAAAGGTGCTGCCGAAATTACAAGCGAGAGCCTAGCTGAAGAAAGCATAGAAAATGCATTTGGACGATCCTATGGAAGCCACAATGATGTGCAAAAGGTAGCAACAGGTGATAACGCGGTCGCGGTAGTCCAGAAAGTCGTACTTGGTCATTTGTGTCTGTGAAGGTGTCTGCGTGCGTGTGCTTTCAGGTATGTGTGTGTTCGGGTGCGTGAGAGCGTGTGGGTGCTTGTTTGCTCACCCTTGCTTCAATATTTGAAACCTCCTACTGGGTTGATTCGCAATTGATAGAAGCGTTACAATTTATTCCCCTTATAACCTCGTTTATCGAACATGAGTTACAGATGCCTTTATTGCAGGCTATTTTTTCTCCACAAAATGAGAGCTCGTACTGAAATTCTCGCTTCGTCATGACTTTTCATTTGCGTATGACACGTTACTACAGAGATAGATAAATGACGTTCTCTTAAAAAAAAAAGCCAATCATGCCCGTTCAGAACACAGTACAAATCAGAAGACTACTATTTCATTTCAATGGTTGTGGATGTTATGCCATGACGAGACCGAGAATGCCGTCAAGACCAGTTGTACTCTACAGATCGCTTTCAAGGCTAATCACAAGTAGTATCTCGATTTACTTCCGGGATTGCAAGCGCTGTTATTCAATTGCGGCCGGTACGTTACATTTGCTTTTATTTATTGAAAACACACCCAAACAAACGATAAAGTACAGCGCACCTTATGTTTGTCAAATGCTCACCAGTAAGTTTGCCCGTGCGTGCATTACGTACGTCAGCCCTAAGGAATCCAATGTGCTACAAAGGCATGCGTGATTTTCGAAAGTGATTGCAACAAATGTGAATAGCACAAAATGGCACTGGTTGGCCGCTAGCGCTATACAAATGCTAAACTCTGTAGAAGGTGTCTTAGCTGTACACGTGCACTTGTAATAAAAGGCGCCGTTGTGTCCAACTGTTGCCTCTAAGTACAACTTCAGGTCAATATTTCTTTGGCTACTCACGCCGACGCAGTTCTGCCTCTCGTGCGACATCGCATACGTCGTCCACCCACCGAATGATGGAGGTTACGTGATCTCCGGCGGGTACCACGGTGAGCACTGGTGCCTTAATTAACACGCACGCTGCCTTCTCCTCGAAGAAAACGAAACCTTAAAAATTATTGTTGGCAACACATCGATGCCGTACTGGAGACACCAAAGTGGGGTGGATAGAAAAGCCTAGAAAGAAAGATAACAGACAAATGCAGAGTTTCAAGACGATACAAGACAGCTTATAACACTCTATCGATATATAACTGTGAAGCCTTCCCATAAAGGTCCATCTTATTTGTTCGCTAGAAGAGGCTGAGTGCCAGCATCGATATTATGAGAACAGATGGGACCAGGAAAAGGAATACTCTTTCTGATTAGCGAAATGAAGTAGATCCGCCCCCCAAGGAAGTTTACAAAAAAAAACATTCATTCTTGCCTCTCAATATGTGTCTCCCGTGCCCACAGCTCTTGCTCTGCTTTGTCTTTCCGCACTATAGCGTAAATATTTTTGAAGTAGTGCTATCTTCCTCCGCTTGCGTAAAATATCGGCGTAGTTGGGCGCTGTGCAGAAATTTCTGGTAGTCATATGTGGCCCTATATTGCAGTATTTTAATAATGTTCTTTTAAACACCGTGGCCTACTTCACACCCCTGCAAACTACTAGCCGCCACTAAACACGAATGAGCCACGTTCTTTCGGAATGAACGTTTCGTGTTCATTTATTTATTTTTCTCTCCGTAGTCCTATTCTATTCCATTCGATGTTTTTTACGGAGCAGCTTGCCCGGTAAGTGGATGATGTGACGTTTTGAAAATCAGCAACATGCACATCTGTCTCACCGAAGGCCATTGCCGGCTCGACTACCAAATGCAGGCGCGAATAGTTTTCTTTTTCCTGTTCACCTGTCGTAAGTTGCTTATTCCTTATTTTTATGCTTTGTATAACGCATTGGTTCCGTAAGCGTTACGTTGGAGCCGTGATGTATGGAGAGCATTGCGACTCGAAGAGGTGCGAATGACATGGGCCTGTGCTTATGCCTTTTACGGCGGATGAACTGGAAAGCAGAGGCGCCTTCGGAAAACTTACAAAAGTCTGACAAGTGAGCCCCTTTATTTACAAATTCTGTTTTGCTGTGTTTCCCGTCTGATCTTATTCTTCTGGTTTGAATAAATATTTCCGCTAACACTTAGCGACTCTTTGCACTGAAATTGCATCATAGCAAATACATTTTTCGCCTGTTTTTCTTTACTTCGAATGTAAGGTGACATCACTCGCTTTTGTTATCAAGGAATTTTGCGTTTATAACCGAGTAAAGCGATTGCCTGTATGCATAAGCAGTGTCATCAACTGGAGCATTCGCCAATGGTCTGTACTTATTTAGTCGCGCCATGGGTCTAATTATGTTTTTAAGTGTACACAAGCTTGGTAGTTTTCTTTAGCGCTGAGGAAACTACAGGAGATCTCCGTCAATTAAAGAAATTCAAACGCTTGCTTTCTTGATGGTCATGACCTTTCGCTTTGTCGCTTGCTTGTCGCCCATGGAGTGCTTCGGCGGGGGTTATTGCCTCAACAGGAACGATAAAACGAAACAATAATTACATAGATACTGCCATTTCTATCAAATTTTCAAAAATAGTTTCATAATAACAGGAACGAACAAATTGCATGAGGCTCATGCAAGTTCGTGTTCTTGGCGCCATGAGAATATCCATATTTAAGATTCATGCACATACTGATGTTTTCATATAAAGCGCGAAACCTGTAGCGGAAGCTAGTCATAAAAAGAAAAAAAAACTATTTTAGATTATCTTTTAGTTCCTAAATAAGATGTGCTCAAGCTTAAATTTGCTGTACTATCCTAACACCACCATTGCGTTCTTGACGACTTCGGCGAGCACTTCATATGCATTAAAGAAATAGTTTGAACTATACTATCCGTTGCACAGCCTTTCCTTGTCGATTTCAGCGCCCTTATAAAATTAAAACAGTATAAATCTGGCGGCAGTGCTCACCCAAATTTTTTGTAAGGCAGGAAAATAGCGACAGTTACTATACAAAATTCCCTCTCTTCAAAGCATAAAAAATCCCCGATGCTGTTGTCTTTTTCTCCGTGCATGCTTCATCAAGCGAATTTAGACGATAATGTGCTCGTTTATGGTTCAGTGTCGTACTATGGGTGGTAAGCAGCAAAATGTCTGCACGTAAATTCTCTGCTTGTGCCCTCTAACGTGTGTAATTTGGGCACAGAAAATATCGCCATCGAAAATCCAAAACTTGAGCATCTCCCGACGAAGTGCCATAAGTACTAGTGAATGAAATATTTTGCGTAAACCCCTGAGCCCTTTTTGTAAAAACCTTCTTTTCACATTCTCAAAACTTTTTTTGCGTACGAGCCGTCCAGGACTGGTTAGAGGTCCGATAACGTACCGATCAATATCGTGAGTGTTATGTCCGTATATAGGCTTGCACGAAAACGCTACCATGTAAAAGAAATTTATGCGAATACGGGTTCTAGCACACGCCTCCACGCATTCCTCGTTTATCAGAAGATGCATTTTTCCCCTTAGAAGAATTGCGAGATATGTCACGCATATGAAAATTAGGTCTCTGAGGGCGGAAATTGGCAGTTGCGTATAATAATATGCAACGTAGCAATGACTAGGAACGATTGTCTGGAGAACGCCGACACAGGGAAGCAGTTTCTACCTGATGCAATGGTACCTCTTTTATTCTTTTTTGGTCCGTCCCTAAAGTCCGGCGTCGGCAGCTAAAAAAAAATTATGTAATGGGATGCTCCGGGAGGAAGAGGCTGCGTAGACTATCACCGCCAACGTTCAGAGTGTTTATTAAGCCAAACCACCGAAAATAGATTCTGAGGATTTCGCTTCAAGGAAAGAAGCAAATATTCAGGATTGAATGGTTATGGCTGCGCCGCTGGATCAGGACAATATAAGGAGAGTGTAAACGTTCGGAAGAAATTACACCAAGTATTTGCGCGATGAAACACTCATAAAATGAATCCTGGTTTTTCTTTGTAGCGAGGCTCATACTCTGCCAAGCTAAGCATATAATTTTTGTAGTGGTGCTGCCCATGCGCGCACTCGAATACGGGGGAATAGTAAATTCCCTGCTTTATTTGTCACGTCGCTGTTGCTGTAGTCAATTTCTTTTTATCTCCATCCCCACAATGCATCAACTTGCCGCCCTCGAAGAATGGCTCATCTATGCTTGCTTTCTCAGTGAAAACCAATACCTACATTGCCATCATGGCTTGACGGTTCCGCTCACTTGTCCAACACTGGCTCCACAGCGGAAATGGTTCTTGGCTCTAGCAAAACCCGACTGCAGGTATGGTCGGGTTAGGCAGAGAATGCTTTATCGTCCCCCTGCACACCGCGTCGCTAGAAAATACACCAGTCCGAAAACAAAAATCTCCGTTGAGGTTAGGTAGAAAAAATAAAGAAAGCATTTGGACATAGGCAAGACGGTGAGAAACAAAGACGCAATGATGGTAGCAAGGAAGGAACTCTTTTCGAGTAGATACGCCGGGCGCCTTAAAGGGAGCTTAGGTCAGAAACCGTGGGGGTCCCAACATCCGGTTGGGCTTCCTGTGGTCTTCCGCTTGTTTGAAGCGCGTTTCCGTTCCCGGTTCTGTCCGGCTTTCCTGTAAGGCACTGTATTATTCAAATCTTCTTGTGCTTTCTTGTGGTTGTCGTGTTTTTGTCTTCCCTTTTATTTACCTTGTTACCACACTTTGGAAAGTTTTCTTTGTAAGAGGAAAGGAAGGCTTCGTTTAGTGGCGAGTTCTCTTTGTATATGCAGGGTGTCCTAACTATCATGAACCAAGACTTATACGTACGCTAATGCCACGTAGCTGGACAGAGCCAAGGTAGTCTTATTTGCCGCCTCTTGGAATAATCAGATTATTTTTTGCAGTCTGCCTAATTACATAATTAGGCCTAATTAATTATTCAACTTCTCAAATAATATAATTAGTTGAAAAGTTTGAGTGAGAAAATTGTAAAGCAACACGAAAAACTACCGATACCACTTTCGATTGCTCAATACGCTCAGCATAAAAGTGTTTCTTTACTTGCGTAAAAAAGCCGGCGATTACACGCGAAGTGCCTCGAGTGGCCAGTCACGCAATTTTATGACTTGTGATACAAGTGGAACCAACTTGTGTCACTGAGTAGCGGACGCAAGGTGCGTGCCGCCACTCAACGAATCTGTTTCATGCCACTTTGAGCCAATGGGTATGTGCGGCTCTTTAGTGAGGTGTTTGCCGCCAAAAACTCTTCAATATAAATATTTGACGCCAACTTGGATCACTGGATGTGTGCCACCGTGTATGTGCCGCTCTCAAAAGACACAACAATATGTTGTAAAATTTTTCCGGTGCTGGGCGCGGGCTAGTTCCGTCGTGTATATTCGGACAATCTTGCCCGAGCATGTATTCAAGTACACATCACGCGCAGACGTAGCAGCTGCGCCGGTAGATAGCTCAGCGTGTCCATAGCGAAACGCAAGCGCGGAGCCCGGCTGAAGTGACGCCTCAGACATGACGCGTTTGAGCGGTGGCAATGTGGTGTGTCGCTAAACTGCATCTTTGGTAATCCCGATACCGTTGACAGTCATTGGGAGACGGTATTTGTCTCAATTTGTTACGCGATTAGCGTAACAAATTGTAATTGTAAATCGTCATTCTAAGACTACAATTTCCCTCGGTCGGAGAATAAATATTCGCTGAAGTGTTTCCACAATACTATAACAAAACGGAAAATGAAGGTGATGTACTTATGAAAATCTACATTATAACACGCGATGAACGTACAATAGCTGTCACTGGTGAAGATATCACTGTATACCATAGTAACATTCTTGCGTACGTAGCAGCACCACGCTCTGTTCTAAGTACTTAAGCAATTGATATATATATTGAACGACTCAGTGAATGTTGTGAGCCGATCAGAAGAACGTGAACTTAGGTTGCGTTAACTTCTGTTTCCAAAAGAAAATTCTCTCATTCTACGGATAGTAGTAACACCACAGCTCTGCTATATCAGGCTGCCGTAGTGTACTGTTTATAACGTTCAGCTGTCACTTTTGCAATGGCCGGTTTGATAGCACTTCATTTGTTTTCAAAGGGCTTCAGGGGCATATATTCAAGCGTAGAAATCAGCTGAATGTAGGCATACAGCACATTAGCGCTTTAGCCTCTGGCTAATAATCACCTCAATTCTAAAATGCCTTTATACAAAACAAAAGGCGAAAACTTGCCCTGCTTTGACTCGGCCCTCGACTGTATCATGAAACTTGTGAGTGGTTAACCTGCTTTTCTTTGTCCAGCAACCCATGTTTTAATCGACATATTTATTTCACTCTCGTTCCGTTGGCTTTTTTACATTATTTTCGCCACTTATACGATCAACATCTGACACGGTTATTGGTAGACCAGGTCAGGTGCCGCACGAGTACTGTTTTTTTTTTTTTTTTGCTAATCATCTCCTGGTTATATTGGAACCATCAGCCCGAGGAGACTTTAACGTTATCGTAGGATGCCTTAAAACCGCATGAACACAATGATCAGTGATCGCATAGGAAAGAATGGTCATCTATAGAAGTGCACGAGAACTTCGCATAATTACAAAACTAAAGTTAATAATGTTTATTTACACAGGCACCATCAAATGACAGAAGAGATGACGGTGATAACTCGAACTTTGAAGACAGAACTTTAGCTTCACGCAAGTTCTCCTCAAAATAAAGTGAACCGAAGCGTTGAAAGCAACGATAGCGCGGAGGTTACGTAACGCGTAGGAGAAAGATAGGATAAATAGCGCTCTGAAAAGGACGGTACGCTCAACATTAAAATGTCGATGAGAGCATACGTGTTAAATGAAACAGATAGCGTTGCCGGGCCACACATATATAGCATAGTGGCATCAGTGCTGCGGCAGGGGGGGAGGGCGCAACGGCTTTGTATTATCGGCAGGCATACGTGCCGATAATGGGAACAAGCACACACGTGCGTGTGTACGCACGCACACACGCACGCACACGGACATACACGCACACAAATCACACGCGTGCGCGCGCTTACGTATGCACCACATTTACTTTTGGCTTCCTTGCGTCCGCGACTGCGGTTTTACCATCAGTCTCTTTCCGAAGCATAGCTCCTTCCTTCACATCCCTCCTGTGGCCACCAGCGCAGCCGATCCGATCTGGTGCACACCGGGCCTCTATTCCTTTTCCTGCTGTTTCTTCTTTTCCTGCCCGCGCACGTTGCAGGCACCGTTAACGTAGGCAGCGATGGCTCGTCCCTCTCACAAACTGAACCATCTGCTGCCGAAGATACGGTAACACGCTGTGGCGAATCTAGCCCGACATGCTCGGTCGTCGAAGCACTGGCTTTCTCCCCTCGCTTAGCACGGTCCGCTGCATATTGAAAAGATTGCCCTGGGCCTAGGCAGCGGCGGTTCGCAGAGAACACAAAAATGGCCAGTCTGCTTGCACATGCATACCAGTGTTTGACACAAAGTCTCAAGCTTGTCGCCGCTCCTTCTGTTATTCAAATAAAGGAAGAACACTTTTTCGAACCAGGGTGGAGCATATATACAGAAATACCTTGATGGAAACGTAAAGGATCAAAGTGAATTCGAAGCTGTGTAATCCTAATTTATAGTTACAAGTTTCTTTGCGACATGGGTAATGACACCATCCTATGCGAATATAACTGTAATGTAATGTAACTGACTCATAGGTAAGTTACATTGTGTTGTTAAGGACAATCCACTCCAATAACCTACATATAGAACTCATCTTTAGTTCATGGTGCTTTCTTACATAGCTGGCCTCATTATTCTTAGCTTCATCGTTATTTGCTCATAAAAAATACTTGAGTCTTGACGCTTGACTGGCACACCAGTATGGATCCTCGACTTATTGTGCATCAAGAACCACTGTTCAGGTGAATAAATACTAAGGCGGCGCCATCGCATGAACGGGTAGAAACTTTTATGGGCTACAGCGTAAAATGTTTTGTTCAGAAAATTAAATATGTACTATGTATTAAGCTTTTACAATGTATATGCCATAAATGTTGTCTTTGTTTTTGACTGCCGTCAATTCACTTTTCGAAAAACATTTGAACCATGGCCTTTCTATTTCAAACTTTGCCACTTTATTTGGCTGGCATCGACACACTACAAACTTCCAACTTACGAAATGGCGCTTAACACAAATGTGGTATGCTTACCAAAAGCTTTCCCTTTTTGTCTGTCAGTACGCAAGGGAAGATTTTAACATTAAGTCTTCGTTACATTAAGCCATTACATAATAGCTGGTGTTTCACATCTTCTGTTATCATACTCTCAGCAAGGAATCAATTTTCATTCATTAGTGGCTTCACACGTTCCATGATTGCAGCGGTATTTAAAGTTGACGGTTTGCAGGTTCTTGTATCTTCTTGCACCTAATGTCTGCCATCTTCAAACAATTAGTTTCATTAACTTACACCATGCACTTGTCGATATTTCGTAATAGCCAAAAATTTGCTGAGTAATGTTTACTGTGTCTGTAGGGGTTTACGCTGCATTAACACACAACTTGATGCTTACCGTCCGCTCACAATTTGTGTTCACGAAGCCAGTCGTGTAGCTTCAAACTAAAAGCGCAAATAAGATGACCAGCTTTCCTAAACACAACTCATCTGTCACACAACGCGACAACTCCGTAATACCCATTCTTAGCTTAGAAAAAGAATTATGCCAGAACCCATCTTTCCATGACTCTTGATATTAACTCGACTAGTATTTGAGCAACGTCGCGGCGCACTGCATATTCAAATTCTTGTTTAACATCTGCAGTGGTCATTCTGAGGCTTCCGTTGCTTCCGTATCGTTTGACTTTGCTATGACACTTGCTGGCCAAGGCCTTTCATGAGCATGGCAGCATGACTACGATTGTATGACGCCGACGCGTTGACGACGATGGAATGACGGAGAAGGAATGACGTCGGTGGAACTACAAAGGAAGTATATCGACGACAGCGTGCCAACGGCGACATGAGGACAGTGGGATGACGATGGTATGACGAAAACAGGATGACGAAGCTGGAATGCCGCCATGACATGACCAGAAAGGCATGACGACTACGGTAAACAGAATTTAAATTCAGGGGTTTTACTTGCCAAAAAGACTATCTAATTAGGAGATTCGCCCATGGGTCCACGTAAAAGGACCCACTCGGGTTCTTTATTGTGCACCCAATGCATGGTATACGGGCGTTTTTGCATTATGCCCCAGTCAAAATGCGGCCAGCACGGCCGGAATTCGATCTGGTCCCTGCGTGCTTAGCAGCGCAATGCCGTAGCCGCCACCCCCATAAGGCAGGTGAAGATGACGGTAAGACAGCCGATGCATTATAGCAACTGTCTGACGACGAATGATAGTGACAGACGAAGATTGACTTAGATCGATCAACAAAGCTGCTATCACGATGGCGGCGCGACAGCAATGAAAAAGCGCTGCTGAAGTGACTGCAATGGTAAAACGACAGCGTAACGACGACAGCATGAAGACAGTGATATGACGACGACGGTGGGGCAACGATAAAGTGTCTTTGACGGCATGATGAGAGTCGCATGACGCAGTTGGAATGACGACACAGAATGACCACAACGATATAATGACGACGGTATGAGATTGAGTGCACGATGACTGCTGCATTGGGGCAACTCCGTGACGAAGATGCCATGACAATGCTTTGAGAACAAGGTCATGAAGCCGAGTGCATGAAGACAGTGGCGTGACTACGATGACATGACGAAGGTTGCATGAAGTTGGCACGATTGATGGCACGGTCACGTCAGCGGGATGACGGCGGGGGGAATGATAGCGGCTGTCTCAAACAAAACAAAACTGTTCACCAAGGCAAACAAAACTATTCGCTCTAAAGAAGGCTAGTTAGTAACCGCAAAATGCAGAGGGTTGCTTTCTTAAGTTGAGTTTTCACGCTCGATCCTCAAATTTTGTCAAAAGGAATGCGCTGAATCCCAAAGATTTCGTAGTCACGTTTTCGCACGCAGCCTCGCATGTCCGCTAATTCAAGCCTGCTGGCGTACAATACGATTGAGCACACGAAATGCAACAACGTACTGCTTAAATAAACAAAGTACACGTCGCGCAGGAATTGTGTTAAAGCGTACAGACAAGTGACAACCTCCTCAGTGAACTGTGATATATCTACTACGCTATGACCCGCAACGAATTACGCAAGACTTATGCATACTTTACTATGAGAGACTCGCAACTACCTCTATAGTCGTGTGGAGAATGTTGGTCTGAAGTTCTCCCTTTCAATTCGATGAAGCAGTGTTTTTCTTCACAATCTGTAGCTCTCACAGGAACGTATCGAGAAGAGCTTCTTGTCCCTTCTGAAGATATTTCGGCATACGAAGGCGAAGCAGGTCATGGTCATAGAAAATGCCATGAACGACGCCGCACTTGCCACAAAACTTAGTTCAAGGCGTTCGCAAATCAAACAACACAGAATAGCAATGGCGCCAACATGCGCTCCTCGCCACTTCGTAGACGCTTCTCAAGCGAAAATGGCGCTGAAGCCATACGTGTGCGATGCTCGAGTGATCCCAAGACGTCTGATCGTTCCCCACCTGCGGCGACAAGTTGTTTATCATCCACTTTCATTGCCATTAATTTACAATTTCTTTAAATCAATTAGTAAGCACAAGTAATTTCCCCTATGTTGTCCTTGGTGTCTTTGTTTGTTGGCTTCTCATCATATGATTAATAAAAATCGGGCCCCTCGGTTAACCCCTCCTTCTCGTTCAATGCATCGTTAGAGAAAGAGAAGATGCTGGTGATAAGCTTTCGATTTTACGAAGAAAGTTTCCGCGATTTTCTTTTTTTTTTCGATCTTTGACCGTGTCTGTCTTAACATCGGTGTTTCCCATTGCAATAGGCTACATGTCTCAGCTGATAAAGGAATTGTGCAACGGGTTTGTGTGGTTGGTCGGTAGTCGCTTAGCACAAATGCGATGGTCACGCGGCTCTCTTCGCAACTTCGTACACGGAGCGCATGTTGCGAAGGATCATTTCGACGAAAGGAGTCTGGACAGGAAATCAATAAAACAATAGTGCCAGCGTATAGAACAATGTTCGGTTTTGTCATTTTTGGTATCATACGGTTCAACACAAACGCTTAGGCAATCTTCCATCATTCTTGGTTCCAAAACTGTTCGGGAGTATGTTTCATGCTTTTCTCCCTCTACTCTCTCTCGCTCTCTCTGTCGGTACATGAAGATGCCTTAGTAATGCGGAAAACAGGAAGGAATTTCTGCAAAGTATCGTATAATATGCAATATGACGACGCTTGCTTGTCATATTATTATGTGTAGAAACGTGAAATTTGGTTGTGTGCTAATGACAAAGTAATTGTGAAAATGCGTATGTTATCGATTAGATAATTATTTATTCGATGGCACTTGCTTTCTCGCAGGACGACATTTGAGACTGAATAATAAGTGATAATTAATTACCTCATTAGCGATAGGCTTATTCATGTTTCTACAGGCAAATTGAGACCAGCCAGGGATCAAATCAGGTTAACGTCTAGCGTATCCAGAGACCAGTCCCTGCTTCGACAGATGCATACGTAAGCACTCTCAATGTGAGCGGTGTTGAAACTTACAGGATGTCTAGTTTACGTGCCTTGTTTTACTAAGTGGGCAAAATTAATGTAATTATTGTTTTTGGCGACAAAAATCTTGCCACTGGTGGTTATTTAAATGATTGTGCGACCTCCACATTCGCTAAGCTCTATTCGGCGTCCAAGACGACTTCATTACTCAAAGCCGTCTTTCCTGTATGGCAATGCTTTTCTCGTTGTCTTCAACATCATCACATTGGCAGGTACCCCGTTAAACTGCTATTGTTGTAGTGTTTTGCTACTGTCCAAGCATACCGTTTCTTCCTTGCAAACAGGAAGGACTGAGAAAATGGAGGCAGCAGAATCGGAATCTCGACTCTCTCAAAGGATGGCCGGAATTGAAACACACGCCATGTTTCTCTGCGCAAACTCTGCTGTTTGTTGAAATAGTACAGACGGATACATGTACAGATCGTGCATAGAAATAGAGAACACTTGTTCAATTAAGATCGTGTCTCGCATTTTGTACATGCCAGCATTAACCGAAAGGTTCCTGAGTTAGTTATCGGTATTCGGTGCGCTCCTAGAGCGTCTGTATCGAGGGTAATAGGCAACGCTTATTTTCAATAATTTACATTCCGGATATTTAAAATGTCCTTGCGCCGTTGGTGTTTTGCGACTAATATTTGTCACGAGCACAGTAGCTTACATTCAGCAAGAGGGATCAAATTGTAACAAACGTTGTTCTAAACTAACATACTGAAGAAAGCTTACGCGGAGACACGCGGTCAAGCAGAGAAAAGACCGAGACGAGCGCTAACTCGCAACTGAAGTTTATTTCAAACGCATTCCCGAATAAATAAACTAGTTCTAAATTAGCTTCAGCCTTTAAAATATGAAGCCAACATGACGTTCAGGATTTCCTTTGTAGCTTTCGGCTATGGTCGGATGGAGGACAATTTTTCTTTCTTGGTGTGTTCGGGTCATTATTCATGTGCTCGCTTGCGTGTAACACACCCTGTAGTATGTACATGCGAAACACTGTTATTTCGCGTAATATCCAGATTAGCTGGCGGAGGTTTCGTTGCTGTAGGCGGGGTCTACAGTATAGTTAAAAAAAGTTACCCAAGCTTTTACAGGAACTCGAGAAGCCCAAGCCACGAACTCATTAGTACCTCTTCCATTGTGTGTGTTCAAGCCTGCAGTTCGCCCCAATTATCCTTGTTAGCTAATGGGATCTCGGCTGCAGAATGCGGGCGAAAGTTTGCATTTTGGCAACCCGAGTCGCTATACCAAGTTGTAGACGAACGCAGAGCTGCGGTGTGGGCCGAAACTCAGGCCGAAATTAATTTCACGCTATACCGCCTAGCCTCGAGTGGGTTTTGCTACGTACCATGGTTATGAGTTGTTTCTGCGCTTCCAGTAGAATCCATAAATATTCCGATGTGCGTCTCTGCTGCTGAAATATTGGACTTACTTTTCTTCACTCTGTGATTCTAGCTTCATTACATAAACCTTGTGTACAGCACTAAAGAGTAATGATAGGAAGACTTCCCCATATAAAACATAAAATAGTGGTGTGTTTAATGAATCTCACAAGCATTCGATAAAAATCCAGGAGTCTCTAGTGCTGGCTACTTTGTTCTAGTGAAACACAGCGTTACCATGCCAGCTTTCTGCACCGGATTCATTGTGTATTCTTGAAATTGGTCCGCCAGCCTAAAGTATGATTATTGAGAATTCTTCTGCTAGGTCAAATCTTGTTCTTTTTCAATTTTGTTCTTTTTTTTTATTTGGCACAAACTTGTGAACGACATGCACTGCACTTGCGATGGCCAAAAAGTGGTTGTAGCTCACATTTGGTAGATGATAACTGTTTGTCAACAGCAATCTCTGTAGCCAATTTTCACATCAGTGACCGCAACTGACGTCACTAAATGGCAAGGCCAGTTCACAACCTTCTTCATAACCTCCACCGAGGGCCACGTCAAAGTCTGAAAGCGGGCAACATCACGCTCTGGTTTCAAGGTACTCGGAGAGCTTTGTTCTGTATCCAAATGGTTCGCGATGATTGCAACATTGATCTAATAAAATTCGCTGAAATAACATTCATTGTTGCCAGAGAAAAACTGAAGACCAGATTTCTGACAAATTGGAAGTACTCCTGACGCTTCCACCTTAAAAATGTTAACTACAACCAGCTTACTTTCGGACAAAATGCTTCCAGCATATTTCAAACTTCAGCTGAGTGTTCTTGACTTCCGATCCGTGTTTTAGATATGCGAGCTTCTCAAGAGTCTAAACTCCAAATTTCAAAATTAACACCATGCGCATTAGCCTAATCCTGCGTGGCGGCAAAGCCTTTCTTTTAATGTGGCAGTCTGTATGACACTACTGAAATAACATAAGAAGCCAACAAACACTGACACCAAGGACTGACACTGACACAAAGGCTTTTTTATCCACTTTAATTTCCATTCATTTGTCGTTTTTTTATTTCATTTAATAAGCACAAGTAATTTCCACTATCTCGTCCTTGGTGTCAGTGTTTGTTGGCTTCTTATGATATGACTAATAAATATCGGGCCCCTCGGTTAACCCCCTTTCTTCTCGTTTATTACATAACGAGGGTCTCGAATCCGGCAACGTTGATGCCTTCAGGAAGCATGTGTGGGTTCATTGACCAGTTGCCTCTACCCAAAAAAGATCACGTTCTCGTGTTGCCTGCGGCAAAAAGGACGTTCCACGTCCGCCGCCAAGGTCTGTGAGTGGTGGTGCTGGCTAACACTCCCAGGGTTCTACTAGGACACATAAATACTCAAGAAAGTGGATGGGTAAACGGCGCCGCGGTAGCTCAATTGGTAGAGCATCGCAGGCGAAATGCGAAGGTTGTGGGTTCGGTTTCTATCTGCGGCAAGTTGTTTGTTCATCCACTTTAATTTCCATTAATTTATCGTTTCTTTATTTCATTTATTAGGCACAAATAATTTCCACTATGTTTCCTTGGTGTCAGTGTTTGTTGCCTTCTTATGATAATACTAATAAAAGTCGGGCCCTTCGGTTAACCCCTTTCTTCTCGTTTACTACTGAAATAAATAGCAGTACTCGGTGTGCGCGATTCATGAGCGTTTTTTACATGAATGTTGTTGAGCACGTGAGCACGTTCAGTTGAATAAGCACATTACTTGCGCAGGTGCGTGGCGAGCACTGAAATGTATTAGCAGAATGCGTTGTTGGCCAAGTTGCTTCATTGTATTTGGAAAGATTTATTGTATTTGGAGAGCCTGAAATGGATGGCTACGCTTTCAATTCGCTCGAACCTAAACTCAGAATAGGTGAGTGTAAGTTCGGTTTGGACCGCTTCTTCTTTCCGCTCTTTTTTTCTTTTTTGCCTTGGGAGTCAAATAAGTGTGCATGCAAGATTCTTCTTTGAAGTTGCATTCTAGACTCCTGTATTTCTTTAAATCTACTCCATAGAATGAATCACAGTGCAGTTAGAGGGGCAGGCTTATGAAACGTTAAGAAAAAAGCCACGTCACAATGCCTAAACAACGTGCAAAACTTTCGTGCTGCAATAAAATATGTCATAATTTGTGTGTGTAATGCGTTAGCATTAGCATAATAGGAAAAAAATGTATACGTGTGAAATTTGGGCAGCTGTTCCCGTGGTAGAGGTAGAGCGGGGGCGAGAGAGCACCGAAAACTGTGTGTGTGTGTGTGTGTGTGTCTGTGTGTGTGTGTCTGTGTATGTGTGTGTATTTACGTTGACGTTGTAGTGATGGAGAAGAATAGAGTAGCAAAACTCCGAATCACGAAACTTACTTTTATTAGGCGAACCTGTGGCCACAAAAGCAAGTGACACTCGAAGCACAACGATAGCAGCGAGTATAGCCGGAGATCATTTAAATCTGATCTGCGGGTCACACGCGTCGGATATTTATACATGGCTCAAGGAACCTTCATTGAGCCATGTTAAAGCAGAAGTTTTTCATTAGTAAAAGTGCGAAAGAATTGCGTGCTATAACAAAACTGCGCCTTATGGATCGCACACTTCTCTCGCTTTAAATAAAAGCAGCGGCTGACAGCGAGAAACGTGCAGGAACAAGCATTTTGTCCTTAATTGCTGGTACAAGATCGTCACCGCTTTCATCGCTTCCATATTGCAGCGGAAACTCCGGCGCTCTCTCACAAAAAGGTGACCATAGACGAAATTTGCAAATAAGAAAAAATGACAATTGGTTGCCGATAGCAAACTGCATGGAATTCTGAATGCCGGTTCGCTTTCTTTCCACGCACAAAATAGAGGCCATGCATACGAAGACTGAGAGAAGCTACGCTTTGGGTAACAAATGTCTCTTGCGTGCCGAGCCAGAATAAACGTACCATGTGACAGCAGCGCAAAGAAAAGGCGAAACTGCTGAGGCCGCTTGTTCGTAGTTTCGGTGATTTGTCACTCTCACGAAAGGATAAAAAAAGAGAATGTAGCAAACACAGCGGTGGTAAATTAGCTGTCAGATGTCTGTTTTTTTTGTCATCATTCCGCTTTGCCAGTAAGTCATGCTCTTCGCTTCTGTAGCGATGAATCTGGTGCTGTGGAAGCTTGAGTACTGGTCCCGCTGCCAATGATTGTCTTACGTCGATCCCTGCCTGGGTCCTTCAGATGCATAAACAGTTGTCTATTTGTCTTATTAGAGATAGTGACAATATTGCACAATGACGTTTGAAACCGTTCCCTTCTTAATAATCATTCCCTTAAGTAGGCATGTACCTCTAGACTACTCCTCACCTTATGTGTTCCACGCAGAACAAAGAATCCACAGTGGAACAACAACCACTCCTTTCTCTTCCCTACCAACCTAAGGGGCGTCTTAACTTTTAGCGGGGAAATGTAAGAAATGACACAACACAACAAAACAATGTTTCAGCTGTGCGACAATGAGGGAAACATCAAGGAGGACGTAGTTTTCAACAACACAACAGTTACTTTTGTTAGAACAAAGCAGCTGTTCTATTGAGAAAGACAATAACCTTATCAAAAAGAGGTCAGGGTTCTCTGGCTCCACCGCTTTAGATCAATTCTAATTTCCGCCTTCCGCGCTACATTTATTTTCTGTGGGTGGGGCAGCACGAAATGTCTGACATCTGCATATACTGTTGGCAACATACGATATTCGTAGACCTCGTGCCGTTGATTTATGCAATTTTATGCTATCCACTGATATACAATGCAGTCTTCGAGTGGCGATTGTTGATACGTCCACGTATGTATCAATGTATGCGAATAAGAGAAAGCTGATTAATAAAATTTAGGGCATCATATTTTATGAAACAGAGAATGACAATATTTTCACTACTGCGGTGCGCCAATTTCCTTCATAAAGTTTCAAAATTTCTTCATTTCCTCACTTCAATAAACAAAGGGAACAGCAACATAGCGATCATCCTTGCCGAAAGTGATAATCCATTTTCTTACTATGTATTAAACCTCAACCATTTAATGATAGAAGACTCATTTCTAAGTGCTTTTGTACTACAGGTCCCCTATTCGTGCAACAATATACAACATGAAGTCAGAAACCCGCTTACGTGGGAGTCACAAAGCGAAATGACTGCGCCAAACTCGAACTCGGTAGGATAAATATGTTTTAAAAAAACATAGAATTTTACCTATAGATGAAATGACACCCGTTTCTGTCAACGGCAATCTGCACGGAAGCTCCAACGTAGGCTGCTCCTTTATGCGGTTACAAAATGAATCTGTCTTGCGTCTGTGTTGTATATCTCTTTGTGTTCAATCTAAAATTTATGATGTCTGCTGGTACAGGGGAGAAGTTATACTTGTTTGCTACGTGCATTGCAAAAGAACTGCACAGAACAAATGTTACCACAAACCGAAGGGCACACAGTAAATATTTCGTGCTGTTATCTATGTTAATTTATCTTTGCTTCGTTGAAAAAAAAAATGTTTATCGACCTTTCCTGCTTGACCACGCCGAAACCTGGAAACTCCTGCAAGTAAATAACGAAAAAATAAATACATCGCGAAACGCGCGGTTGACACAGGGACACGTCAGATGCAGTGCTTCAATGAAACCATCCCCTCACCTTTCGCCACTGCGGGGCACCAAAGTTTGTTTGTCATGCGGCCTCATCGCATTTCCCGTGTCATATTTTTCTGTCTTGTTAGAGTGAACCTTCAGGTAAGCTATACTTTTATTCACCGTTTGTGGTCCAAAGTAGTTACGTAAATTTCTTCTGAAAAGATTTCTCGGAAGACTTTCACCTTGATGAAAGCAGAGCACTAACTTCGCGTCTGGCCTTTATCCGGGCAGCTGAGGTCTGGATTCGTTCGAATTGTCACAGGGTTTGGCCGCACACAAACAGACCGTTCACTGCACACATAACGTGCGGTGTATCACTCAATATTTATTTTTATTAATAACTTTTTTCTTGCTTCTTTTTTCATTCAAGCATGGGACGTGAAGTTCGCTGTCTGTCGTGCCTGCATGCGGCCCTTCCTATAGAAAACACGTCTTCCACCGTCCTGGTATACAGCTGGCAGCTTTTATATACACAAGAGTTGGTTTTGATAAAAGGCAACTCGGCATTTTTGTCGTGTATTCCCCTGACTTTATCAAAAGGTGTGGAGCGTAAACACATTTTCGAGCATTCGCTGAGCCTTTCTTGCTTTTTGCGGGTCTCCCTCCGGGAAGCGGCGTAAATATCTGCTCATAACCGCAGGAAAGAAAGTGTCAGTTCTTGTCTTGGCTCGCATATGCTCCGTATATTTGTCTTTGATTTCATGGTTATCATTCCTACTGCCTTACGGCAGTAAGAATGAACCACCGCCTTACGACGGTGGCATGCTGCACTAGCTTAGGCAGTATTTTGGTTTTCAGTGGTCGGCACTTCTTTATTTTTTAAAAGAAATGTGGTCCCTCAGTGTAACATATGGAGCGGCGTTTCAGACTCCGTCTTTCACTTTCTTTACGTGAAAGATGGAGAATAACAAAAAATCTGCAGTTACAGTCAGAGTTCGTATTCAGTGATGTCTTCCTACTGTTTTCTGCGTGTTTCTTTCGTGGTGGCGGTGGGCCAAGTGGAAATGAGAAGGCGTGAGCTGTCACAAGCAGCACGCTTGTTTATGCACCAAGTCAACAATAAGGGGCGAAGTTCACTTTTACGATGTAAGCTGGACAAATTGTTTGGGTATTATATGGAAAAATAGATATCGTATTCCCCATTCACAGTAAGAAAATACAAGGATGGGTCTTCAGAGAAAAAACAACTGCACCACCAGAAGGGTAAAACCCAGAAGAGCGACATCTCAAGGCTAAAACGGGTCCTTGTTTGTTTGCTTACTTGCCCTTTTGTTTGGGGATGCCATAAGCCCCCGAAAGGGTTATAAAAGGAATGGTAGTAGAGAACATAAGAGATAATACGCGTCACTTTCCTGCAAAACGTAAATTATCATAACAAAACATGAGCATAACAGTGCAGACAATGTTGTACATACGTGCTACGCGTATAAGGCCGTAAAATTCGCAGTCGAAAAAAAGATCCACACGTTTCTAGTCAGGAGAAGACAGCGCACAGTTATCAATAGTGCAGAATGAAAAGTACAATGCAGGTTTATAGAGTCACACTATCGGAATATATAACTGTTTCAAGAAGCTTTAAAAATCCATTCACAGAAGAGTATGTCACTACTGAGTCGGGAAGGGTGCTCAATTATCGAATTACCTTGCGGATACAGCTGTAATTAAAGGCATCGTTTCCTGTGAGCGGTGCAGATATGAACAGTCGAGTGCCCAAAATTTAAGAGAAGTGGATGTACTGATTGGGCGGTATTTTTTTTAATTTTTAGGAAGAGAAATTTTATTCTCACGGACGTTGCTCTTAGTTCTAACGTAGGTAGACTGGCTGAACTGTAAAGATCCGTAAGAGAGTGGAAATGGCAATTTTAACGGGAGGGTTACGTGTTGTACTCTGTCTAGCTTTCCGCAATGTGTCACTGTGTGTGGATCGCAAACTATTATTGATATGCTTTATAATAGGCCTTATGAGTGTCCTATAAATCAAGCTTTTTATTTCTGGAGTAGTACCAAGCAATAAAAGAAATTGGCTGCGGCTTATCTCACCTAACCCTGGATGTGCAAAGTGAAAGCTTGGTTTAGCGTGGTTAAGTCTTGGTTTCACTTGGTTAGCATATGATTTAGCTGTAATTGTTATAGTTACGTATACAATCATTGTTAGGCACGGTATGACGGCTGTGCCTGAGGCGGTGGCTAGACATGACTCTGATTAGGCTTGGGTAGACACGCATCGTTCGACGGTACGACGCCAGCTATGCCACAGGGAAAGCGCAAGCGCTAGACGTGCAAAGAGACGCCGCGAACGTGCGTAGCTTCGAAGCACAAAGGGACAGGGCGCGAACGCCGTCGCTACATTCATCTCGACGGTGCGAAGCCTTTTGCATGCCGGACCGTCTCCAGTGAAGCAGCTCGCCGGGTGATATGCGCGGGGTGGTCTGATGCCGCTTGGCGACGACAGCTCAAAGCCTCCCGCTTCCGCGAAACGCTCAGAGAAGAAGGCCCGGCCTTGCTCTCATCGATGGCCAAGCTCGCACTGACTAGGTGAGCACGGCGCTCCCAATGGCGCTCCTCTTAGCCGGGCGCGCGGCGAGTCACGTGGTCAGGCCGTGGCTAGCACATGATGCGTTGCCAACGGCTACGGCGCAGCTGCGGTCAAATGCTGATCAAATTCGCGGCGGCAGCGGAACTCGACTCGACGAGGTTAGTAAAGCTTTCGCTTTGAAAACGTCATAAGCTCCAAGCGACTCTATTCGCACGGTTACATGCGGTATCAACTCCTGCCAAGATTTGAAGGGAAAATTTCATCTAAGTATTTAGTTTAGGTTACCGTATGAAATTTACTATCTCTAATATATACCTTTTACCTCGTGATATCGGTTTTTATCGTTCGTAGGCAAAAAGACTGATTTAATTGGGTGAAGTTCCATTAGCCATTCACTACGCCATTCCGAAATTATCTGCAAATTAGTATGTAATCTATATTGATCATGAAGAGTGTCTACCTTGTCGCATAAAACGCAGTCATCGATGAATAATCTCAGTGGGACTGCAATGGTGTTCACCAAATCATTACTTGAATATTAAATAAAGGGTGCCCAACGCACAGCCTTCCAGAGCGCCATATTTCACCAGAAGTCCACATTCGGGTTGACAATTTTTTTTCCTTCCATGCTACTTCCTCCACCTTGCGGGATTCCGCAGAACTGATTTGATATTCATCGTATCAGTATAAGAACTCGTTAGGAATGCCATCCAGGACAGGGCTCCTTTTAATGTTGAAGCTAAGTCGAAGGCCTAAAATGCCTGTTTTATTCATTTCAATAACAGACAAGGCAGGGGAGTCCGATAAGCAAGGCAACTCAGGTGTTGTTCCATTATCGGAAGCGCATACAGACGAAAAGAAAATAATGAAATCCTCAACGTGTCCCAATGTAACATTTTAGCCCGTTTAGCAGGGGCTTGGTAGGGGGTTTACAAAGCGCCATAATTTCGGTAGTGCTTCAAGGAAAGAGATTTTCACTGTTACGTTAAGAAAAATGGCAGCTTGATTCCGTAATAAGGCATTTTAGTTCGTACCTCATTTGATAAAAGATACTTTTGTTTTCATGGCTTAGATTTTTGGATCACGATTTCTATTTTTTTTAACCTTTCTTTTCCCATGAAGCGCTTCCCTGTTAAAGCGAGGCTTTCTTTTTTTGCACTTTTTGATGCACTTTGGAACAAAATCTTGAATACAATGTGCAAGAACAAAAAGCAATCGATCCATTAGCTTATCAATGCCACCCTGCGAGTCAAACATGGCTCTAAAGTTATCAAAACAACAAAGTAATCCAACGCGCTAGTTTCATCCACGGCGTGGAAATTAAAATTATACAATCCCGATTCTTTCTTTCACGAGCGAAGAATTACATCGAAAGCTAGCATAACAGTTTTATGACCTTACAATTCTTTATCTACGTGGCATCACCCACTGGTTTATTGTACTAGACACAAAAAATGTGTTCTCCCACAAATATATGAAGCATTGTGTTCTATATATTACTTAAATAAATGAATAAATAAATAAATAAATAAATAAATAAATAAATAAATAAATAAATAATATTGAGTGACTGGCTGTGTGCCAGAGGAAACCAAAATGCTTTTCTCACGAGCAAGTGTGATTGCATGTTTCCTACTGCGAACTCATTGCTTCGTTTCGCCTCATTTTCTTAGCGCGCTCTATACGCATTGTCGGCATAAAAACACGAAAACAAGTGCTTCCTGCTCTAACAGCCAAACAGAGCTTCAAATGGAAAGAGGGAATTGCACCTTCATTCGGGCTCTTCTTCGTTTCACAATACGTCCTAATGACAGCATCTAGCAATGATATCTCCAAAAGGCTCTCTCAATCTTTGCCCAAAACGTGACAAGGCAACATGTCAAGTTTATAATGAACAGCCCAACTGCAGAGAAAGGGACCTACAGACGTTCCCAGCATCATCTGAAGAAACCTAAAGGAAATATAAAATTGGGGATTGCGCCAGCCAGTCGGATCCGTGCGTCAGTTTTCCCGGCTTCCTGAGGCTTTTTTTCTAGCTTTCTTTTTTTAATACAGGGTGATCTCGAATGTTTTAGTTACTTTCCCGCTGACGTTTTTCTTTGGAATACCGAGAGTAGTGTAAGACTAGAGTCTTCGGCTGTGAAGCAAGACATCGAAGTCCGCTCCGCATTCGTCCGCAGAAACCTCAGGCTCAGCCTGCCCCGGCTACGCACTCCAGAGCAGGCTTCTACTGACTTTGGATACAGATTCCCGCTGCTGTGTTTTTCATTTGCCATACGTCCTAGGAATTTGCAAAATGTTTTGAAGTTATTCGAACAATGTGAAAGACGCGTGTCAAAGAGCCACAGCTACTTGGTGAGTGCGGATAAACACTGGCATACCGCTGCAGCAGACGCAAGTACAAGGACAAACAGCTAGCACAAGAATACAATTGCGGTTCTTTTGCACCCGCAAAAGAGGGAAGTTGCAGAGGATATTTTTCAGTGCTGTCGTTTGACTTACACATCGTGGCAGCCTTCTTGAAAATTTGAGGTCTCTATTAGCGAGACTATCATCACATAACAAGGGCAAAGAACGACTTGCTACTTTCAAGTGACGTGCTTGATAGTTATCAGCAGTCTTGAACAACAAGTGCCTCTGGAGCCGATGCTTTGACAAAGGAGCGTCTCTCCGTCAAGGCAGCGAAAGCCTTGACGAAGACGTGTTTCTGTGTCAAAACGATAGGTCAAAGCACATCGCTCGTTTGGGCACTGTGTATCCCTCCACCTCGATCTTCCCGTGAACCTTACCCTTGTGTCTATTTATTAGCATAACATATGGGCTCATAAAGAAATCATCCTTGATAAGCGCACTTGCCGCAATCTCGATGACAGTCAAGCGACCATCAGTTCCGGCCAGTGAAGAACGGAAATGAGAAGTTCCAGTCATATATACAGGTTCAAAGACGCAGCAGTGGCAAATTATTTGCCCTATTTGTTATAAGAGACGTAAAACCTTGCAGGCAGTTGTATTTCGACTCTATTTCAGTGTAATCATCATCATCATCTTTTTCGTCATCATAACCTTATTTGTACACCCCTAGAGAAGGCCTCTCCCAGCGATCCCCAATTATTCCTCTCTTGAGCTAGCCCATTGAAAGTTGTACCTGCATATTTTCTAACTTTAACACACAACTTAATCCTCTGCCATTCTCGGTTGAATTCCCGTTGTCTTCGCACATATTCGATGTCTATGATGGAACACTGATTATCTGCGCTGCGCATTACATGGCTTACCCTGCTATATTTGTGCATATTTGTTTTCCCTCTATATTGGTCTCCCGCAAAACAATTTTACGCGTCTACGTGGCGGCTTCTTTGTGTTGCTAAGGGCCACTAATGCTCTTCCAGGTGCTCACTCATTTTCTCAACGAGAAGTCTGCTAAACACGAACCTTGCAACATGTCGAGATCCTGATAGAGTGCAGGCAAAGTACCATTACGCAAACCTAGTATTCTTCATGTCGCGCGTGGGTTCTTTATTGCTTGCGAAATGTCCCTACCTAAAAAGAATAGTATTCCGGAAAAGATACATACATAAGTAGGGAAAAATGCCCTTCGTGTTGTGGATCTGGCTGTATTAATATATTGCACCACATATGAGCCTGAGACTGGCTGATGTATTAATGAGTGCCTGACGGAGGCCATTCTAGTTAATGTAACTACTTTTAACCTGAATCACAACCCACAGCACGCAGTGTTCGTCTAAAGCAGTTTTTCATACTTTTATGAGATTGTTGTGCTGAGAAACCCACATCCTTGATTGTAGAAAGAATACATTTGCAAACTTTCAATATGGTTAATGGCTGTTCTAACATCGAAGTCATAGTCAGCGCTGACAGAAGGTCATCTTCGGCACTCTGCTGGTTACCGATTTGCTTCGCCTCAATGTTGCGTGCCGCTCGAGGCACTACACTTCCCAACTGTACTCAGAAACTTGCCTTTTAAAAGACAATACCTCGTAATGTGTAAGGGTTGCATGTTTTTTCTTGTATAATAGCGAATTGCATTTTCTATGTTTATTTCAATGAAGTGGGAGAATTATCATTTGCGTAGCATGAGGGTCACTGTGCACGCGCCTTTTATTCTTGTAGCTTTGTATACACACGTATTACATAATTGCAAATGGGACTACAGAGCAGTCCATCGTTATGTTCAAAAGGACGGACTTGTGGGCTAGATGTTAAGGCAATAACTACTCAGCAGCTCAGAAGCACATGGACGGCGAAGGAAACAGGCGGGACATGGCGCTTTTTCCCGTCTGTTTTGTGTCCCGTCTGTTTCTTTCGTCGTCCACGTGCTTCTGCGATACTGTGTAAATAACATCCTGTTGTTTAATTTGTGCGTTTTTGTGCTGGCGTTAGCATTGACTTCTGAAATCTTACATGCCAAAACCACGATTTTATCATGAGGCACAGCTTAGTGGGGGACTCTGGATTACCTTTGATCACCAGTGGATGTTAAACGTACCCTCAATGGCCAAGACATTATTGCATTTCGGCCCCATCAAAATGCGACCCCCGCGGCTGGGTTTGGATCTCGCGACTATGTGCTTAGCAGCGCAGCACCGTAGTCGCTAAGCAACCGTGGTGGGTTAAACGTTATTATACATACGTCTCTGCTATCAGCGAAACTTTGACGCACAGCGACCTGAAATGAATCAATTCTGCCTACTACGCCTGCAGGTAATGTAGTCTCATTTACTGCCTGCATTCTCAGTCTCTCTTCTATCCTTATCTGTAATAACTGGCAGGCATTACACTGTCGTAGTTCACGGGCAGTTGTCGTTTTTTTTTTTTTTTTTGACCGACCACCATTTTAGGTGTCACACGAGGCTTTCGTTAGCAACGCTGGACAGCTCTTTCGTATTTGTAGATGATAAATTACAACTCGTCTGCTATACTAAATTTATTCGCACTAGTTGTTAACGCATTAAGTAACATATTTATCTAATGTTTCGCATTTTTCACTGAACTTGTTTTCAAAAAAAAAATACTTTCGTCCCAGGTAGTTAGATACCCCACCGTAACATACAGGAAGGGTTCTCAACTTGTGGCTGTGTCCGGTATAGTTTGAGCACTTTGCCATTAAAGAACCTCCATTGTTAGCAACAAAGATCATCATTATCGAAACAAATGCTCTGCTTATGAACATGTTGCAGGTGAACTGTCTAATGAGAAATCAGCTTACTTTAAAAAAACGCAAAATGACAACCCAATGCGCAGTTCAGCCCTACACTTGTAGCTTTGCCAATTAGAGGAAAAATTTGGACTTTTCTAGTTTCCCACGTTGTAGGAGTTATTCCTCCCGCCATTTTTTTTTTTCAATTATTATGCCTTATGAAATTATTCATTCTTCATATAGGAGCATGTTTTCGCTTTTCTGATGGGACTGTCTTCAGGCATCTTCGATTTGCGCTTGCGTGTACGCGTTTAATTTAACGTTCTTGTCAATATAAACGTTTCCAGCTCCAATGCCAGCTTGGCTACATAAGCTGTTACACGACCTTGCAGTATTTTGTTAGAAGTAAAATGCATAAAAGGTCACGAGACCTGAAGGGTAGCAGGTAGAGAAAATTTTGTCTTTACTCAATATGGAAACCGCGTCATCATCTTCAAAACTTGGTATTCAAATGTTGCCCTTGAGAGAAGTCTTCAATACTAACTGTGGCTTCCAAGGTAGCGCTGAACATAAATAATGGGAGCTTAGCTGACGCAAGAGGCCTACGTCTGATGTTGATTTCATTGCAATATCACAAAGAAATACAGACTCTTTTCTCGGCGATCCCATGGGTCGTCAAGTTTCATCACATAGTCACACGTCCATTACTTGCCGCAGCTGCCTTAGTTTCCTTCATGTTCCAGCTTCGGTTAAACCTTCAGACGACGTGTAAGCGCTTTCGGTGCTCATTATGCCTTTTCCAGACGGCGAGAACAGCGTTTACAGTTCTTGTACTATAAGCGGGGATAGAAATGTATTCTAAGCAGGCCAAATTTTCCGATTATGTATTAGGTCAGGATTGGTGCGTTTTTTGCTTCGTTCTTTATTTGGCAAACACTTAGCAGCGGCGTCTCGTGTTTCTGACTCAGTAAAGTTCTTCCGTGCCGTCAATATCTGTTGTTTATATTGTTCCTAACTGGTCGCGGGTGTGCTTAGTTGTGATAGATTTGTTGCTGCAGCGCGCAAGGCTTGCAATGTAAGTGTTTTCTTTTGTTCTGCAATAACTTATAAAAAATACGTATTATCGCTAGATACTCGCTTACTCTGTCAACCATTGCGAAACGCTCAGGTTCGAACATTAGGCGCATTGTTCAAGTGTGCGCCGATCCGAGCATTCTTGATACGTGGACAACAGAGAGGGCGCAAGTTAGCGCGTAAGCTGGGGTGGATGCGTGTAGCTAACGTGCGAGATACTAAATACTATGCCAGGAAGTGGCGCTACTCTCTTTGTCACTGTGTGACCAGCGCTACTCGCTCTTGCTGACGATCCAGTGTTGAAGTCTTTGGAGGTTAGCGATGCAATGCTGCGGATAAGCGAATTTCTTGTTATGCCCGAGGAACGTCGTGTGCTGTGAAGGCTGTCCGGAAACACGGGCAGTCCTTTGTGTAGCACTAGTCCACGGTCTTGGTCACACAGTTTTAGGCAATCCCTGAATAAGCCAGTCACTATTTTTGCAGCCTATTCGCTCTACTGATCCACAGTTTGCACCTTCAACAGAGCAAAGTGAGTTAGCGAACACGTATTTGCATGTCGCACGTTGGCGCCATCACTAATGGTTTCTCATTTTTTCTGCTTTTGCTGAGGCAAGGTGCGGTGCACCGCGGGAAGCACCATATCGTCTCTCTAGGACAAACTTCTTGTAGAAAAAGGTTCATAATCGCAAACCTTCAGGGAACTCCTCATCACTAAAGTTATGTAGGACTCAAAAAAAAAAAGGCGCGTGCACTATCTTACAGTTTCTGCGAATGCTTATTGTATGCGCGGATTCTGCATCCTACAAAGAAGGCGCAATGAATGTTGCTCTACTCCACCGCGCTCTTCTGGGGCATTCGTTTGGCTCCTTGCGATAATAAAAAGTGCTCCAATGACGGAAGCTATCATGACAAGGGCACTTTCGCCCGCCTACTTCGCAAGCCGCTTCCTCGGGGTTTCGTTTCGTATGCCGCCTCGACAGTTGCTTGTCATTTATATTCTTGGATCACCCTTAGGAATGTAAGTCACGTCGAGCTTGAAGGAGGGGTGGCCAATTTCTTCTGGCCTTCAAAGTTTTCATTTAGAATATGCAATAAGGAGAATTCACCGTTTCGCCCTCTGCAGCGGGCTGGCTGCTACTCTGATGGGTTGGTAGGTGGACCTAGGCGAAATAACTTTAAAGGCAGTATCAGCATGGCAGATGAGATATTTCGTGTGCGCGAAATTTTAATTTACTGTGCCACACGTGCAACCTTTTCGGAGTGCGGCGAGCTAATAATCTTCTGCATTAAGAAGCAACTTGGTCATTCGTGCAGGTTTTCCATGCGATGACCATGTCGCTGCTACCCAGCGGGGTTGCTTAATGGCTAGGGCGTTGTGCTGCTGAGCACGAGGTCGCGGGATCAGGTCTTGGCCACTGAGGCCCCATTTAGATCAGGGCTACATGCCAAAGCACCCGTGTGCCATGCACTGGACGGACGTTAAGGAATCCCAGGTGGTCAAATTTAATCTACATTCTTTCGCTACGGCGCGCCTCATAATCGGATCGTGGTCTCGCCACGTGAAACCCCCAATTTAATGTTTCAATGTGGCCGCGATGCTTACACGAGCGAAAGGTTCATTGCTACTGTGATGAAATAGCCAGTGATATGGAAGCGTAAACTTGGGAAGAGTATGAAAGAACTGAAAAAAAAAATTTACTACGCAAGTTGCGGGCTAACCACAAGTTTTGTTTCAAAGAACATATATACTAAGTTAGATGAGGGAAGATGCGCTTGGCATGGCTGATAAAGAGGTAAAGTATTTAAACAGTTTGGTTGTCTGACCATGTGACTTAACTATGTCCTCCTAGTTTTATGTCAAAATTTGGTGTCCCACTTTACTGATTTTAACTTTTCTCACATCTTCACCTGGTATACGTGTTCCTTCAGATAAAACTAATTATTTTGTTACTTATGTTGGGTATTTATGTACGGCATTCTCACTCTGTTCCAAAGTGTTCTTTTATTGCGCCAATGAACTCATATTTAAAAAGTATTTCAACCTTCACGTAGGTTGGTGGGGTTAAACAGGGCCAAACTGGGAGAGGGCGGAAGCATTACCACTCCACCTTACCCATTTCCCTACACAGAAATGAATGTCTGCTTTCAAAATGAGTAAAGAAAACGAAAAAGCAATTAATACTCATTCCTCACCCCGCACAAGCAACAACCAGTACAAGAGGGACAAAAAGACGGTATACATGAAACAACTCACTAAAGACCATGCCACACAGCATAATATAGCCGCAAGTGTATTGTGGACTTGTCATCACTAAATAAACAGTATTTCAATGCACAGAAAGGTGTCCTTCTAAGTCAGGTTAAACTCCACATGTCGTACCAAGTGACAGTGGACGATTGGGCAAGGCCCTCAGCTTGTATCGTAGCTTTAGTCATTGCAGGGCATATTGCCGGTAGTCCACTGGTAGCACGTGGGCTATAGCCTCATCGACCACTCCACATGTATACGATGCAGAGCTGGCACGACATGTCTTGAGAAATGAAATACGGGGGGGGTGGGGGGGAGTGGAACATGGTTCACACACGTCGCGGTAATTTTACATCTACACAAAGTTTCAGTGTCACGTTCAAAAAGGTAAATATATAAAATAGTTTACTCATTACTTAAAAGTGTGCAAAGCGAAATTACGAAAATTGCTGATGCAAGAAGTTATTAACGACTGCATATTGAAGGGTTTTTGTTCGCCAGTTCTGTTAAGGCAGGTAGCATACATTTTGGTATTGGGCATTGAGTGGAGGGTTGACTTCTTTAGAGGTTGCAACACATGCACTAACTTCTAGACAACACGTGCCGTTATGGCTTTCAGCGCCCTCACTCACGCTGACCAACGGGCTCAGTGCACCATTACGTATTCCGGCAAAGAAAGACTGATAAAGTTAAGAAGAAAACAGCCCTTGCTTTATCTGCAATTATACTGAGCTGAGGGGTCCTAGCGGAGGTCTTCCTGCTGCAAATCATCTGGTGTTCTCAACTTCGAGAGCTTGAGATGCCAGAGAAAGTTTTGCACGTAGAAGTACGGCATGCTGTGTGGCTTCCTGAAGTGTATCTATAAAGCAAAGAAACGATTATTTTAAAGTTAGCTTTATTGTATCATGAGAAGTGCATTATCGAGTGTACTCTCATCTGAACTGTGCAGCAACTGTGCCTTGGACGTGCTTCTTACAGTAACGCGAGCATTATGTGGTTAAATGTTATTCAGAAAAAGTAGGAAGAGTTAGTGAACTGTAGATCACTTCTAGATGTGTTACGATCACGCTTCAACGGAATAACGAATGGGCAGCTAATGAGAAGGATAAGTGACGTTAAGGACTGAGTTTTTAAGTTTTATATGAAAAACGGGAATGTTGGCTTCGTGCGCTAAAGTATTCGTTAAAGACTGTAGTAAGCGTAAGCATTAAAATGAATTCGCAAAGGCGGCCACCGAGGAACCGTTGTACGAGAGCGTTCAGTAAATAGACGACTATGTGGTTTGAGGCAACCTCTTGAGGCGGAGCCGAGTGAAAATCAGTAATTAGAAAAGAAGCAACTTGATTTTGTTGCCAAAACTTCCACGCAGAAATATATAAGTTTAGTACAAGTCTAAATTGAAAACATGTTTTTAGTTGATTCTTAGATGAAACGGTTCGTACAAATTTGTCAAGGCTTGACAAGACACATTCAGGCGCTATTGAACTGTCCCTGGTCTAATCATTGCCGACATTCTTGTAATATAAAACTTAGACACTCGGTTATCCAGAGTAGCACACAAAATTGCTATGGAGTGCATCAGTGACTAGTTAAGTCGTTAAAGAAAATTGCGGAGAAGAAGTGGAATTGTTGACAGTAAAATAAAGAAAACAATTATTCTTTGCCTGTCATGGTAGCGACAAGAGCGATGCCTTGATTAGAATTTTACATAGTGATTTATTATCAATCCCGTACTTTTATAAATTTTAGAGCCTTTATATAGTTGCCCAAACCAAACATTTTAACGGCGTAAGGTTTGTGTTGTGCAAAAAAAAAAGTCAGCACACCATTTTCTAGCCATTAGCCTGCTTAAGTTGAATCCCATTGTCAGCTATACACGCGCACATACATACATACATACATACATACATACATACATACATACATACATACATACATACATACATACATACATACATACATACATACATTCATACATACATGCATGCATGCATGCATGCATACATACATACATACATACATACATACATACATACATACATACATACCTTTACATATCATACGAAACGAAGAAACAATGGCACCAAGGCCAACACATGGGAAATACATGCACTTACTAATTGAATTGACGAAGAGATAAATGCGTCTTCGTGTGTCTTTGGCGCCTTCTTTTACTGGCTTTTTACGATATGATTAATAAATATCGGGCCCCTTGGTTAAACCCCTTTCCTCTTCTTTATTTTACGTAATGAGGGTCTGGAATCCGGCAACGTTGGTGCCTTCAGGTAGCATGCGCGAGTTTACTGACCAATTGTGTTCGCTCAAAAAGATCACGCACTCGTGACACCGGCGGCAGAAAGGATGCTCCACATCCGCCGACAAGGTTTGTGAGTGGTGGCACTGGCTAACACTCCCAGGTTTAGTTCCAGCAGTACACATAAGTACCCGAGCAAGTGCTTGGGAAAACAGGCGCCTCTGTAGCTCAATTGGTCGAGCATCCCACGCGTAATGTGAAGACATGGTATCGTTCCCCGCCTGCGGCATGTTGTTTTTAATCTACATCAATTCCCTTAATTTATCATTTTTTTCATTCAGTTAGCAAGTACAACTATTTTCCCATATGTGGTCATTGGTGTGTTTGTTTGTTGGCTTCTTCTCATGATTAATAAAAATCAGGCCCCTCGGTTAACCCCCGTTCTCCTCGCTTATAATATGTATATATATATATATACATAGAGTGCAGTGGTAGCGTAGCGACTTTCAGCATTTCCTGAGTGCTTGTCCGGGTCAAGACGATTATGTAACTAGACAGCATCTGCGTAACCAATCATTCTAGGAGGCCCACACAAATAGCATAATGTTTGGAGAGTAAAACCAGGAGGATACTGGGATGCGCGCCACTTCGGCGAGTTAAACCATTGTATCCGCATTGTCTAAGAACGCTGCAGCTTTGTTATTGGAAAGTGTTTCTTGAATGTGTTTTATTTCACTAAATGTAATCTTTTGTTTGAGTTTTACGCGTTGAAATTAGTTTCTTCCAGCATACATCGCTGCAACAGATTTCAGAAAATTGGTCTAGGTCTGTCAGGGATGCAGAGGCGTACCAACTTATTGTTACCAGGCCTTGAATCTTTGTTCAATAGTGCACAGAAATAACACCACTGAGCACCTTTGCGTATTGTGATATTGCAATGTATCTCCGGACACCTAATTTTTCATTTGTTCAGTTTGCGTGCGGCTGTTAACATTCGCTTGCTGATGGTCTGCAGAAATCATGGCCTTCGCCTAAACATAATAAACAAAAACAGAAAATCTATAACACGTAGAATCGTAGAATCGTAGAATCTGTAACGATTCTACGATCAAACCCTAATAAATTCTGGCGCTTACTTTCAGTAAAGACACATACTAGACAGATTGAACTAACAGATCCGGATGGTAATCTCATTACCTCGGAGAAATGCGCGTCAGCTCTTAACGACTACTTCTCCTTAGTTTTCTCCAATACTAATGGCACTCCCATTGAACCAATACCACCACTTTCAGTAAAATTATTGCCAGACATCAAGAGCAATCCTGATGCGTATGTAGTCTCATTAATTCACTAAAATTAACCACCTCAGCTGGGTGTGATGGAATTAACGCCAAAATGCTAGTTAACACGAGTAACATTTCTAGCCAGGTACTACACCTAATATTTACGCAATCCTTAAAGACTGAAAGACTGGAGAAAGGCCCATGTCGTACCAATCCTTAAGACTGACGACCGCTCCCATGCTATAAATTATCGCCCAATTTATCTGACCAGCATTCCTCCTAAACTTCTAGATCATATAATCTCATCCAGCCTAATGTCTCACCTGGAATCTATCAACTTCGTTTACCCTCACCAGCAAGGCTTCAGAAAACTATTTTCATGAGAGACTCAACTCGCCGAGCTCACCCATGATATTTTGCATTTCAGGGACCTCCATTTGCAGATTGATGCCATTTTCTTGGATTACTCGAAAGCATTCGACTGCGTTTCCCACAATCACCTACTTCAAAAACTCGCATCTACCGGAATCCCAAATGGCTTGCATGCTGACCTGGCTTGAACGCTTCTTAAAATGGCGCACACAGTTTACCTCTGCAAACAACCATAATTCATCTCTTAGCAGCGTAACATCGGGTGTGCCACAGGGCGCTGGTTTATCGCCTCTACTTTTCCTCATCTACATCAATGACTTACCTGCTAACATTAAGAATAAATTACCTCTTTTTGCGGATGATTGTGTCCTATATTCCCAAAGGCTCAAATGACATCACCACACTACAACAGGATATTGATTCCATCGCAGTATGGTGCGAGAAATGGTTCATGCCGCTTAACCTTACTAAATGCAAAGCTCTGTCATTCACCTGCAACCACAGCTTAACGAGTCACACCTACACAATAAATTCAGCTCCTATCAATCATGCCCCGTCTTAAAAATATCTCGGCGTTCACATGACATCGACACTATCATGGGCAACTCATATTAACACCATCTGTTCTAATGCTTCACGCACCCTTGGATATTTAAAACGCAACCTGAAAACCGCATCACCAGAAACAAAAAAGCTAGTATATTTAACATTCGAACGTCCGCAGTTAGAATATGCGTCATCTATCTGGCACCCTTCGCAGTCATAGCTTACCTATGACATAGAAGCCATACAGAATCGCGCTGCTCGGTTTATAACTTCCAATTACTCTCGTGAAGCCAGCATAACCGCACTAAAACGTACACTTGAACTACCATCGCTTGGTTCCCGACGGATCATCTCTCGTCTCTGCTTGCTTCACACCTTTTATTGCCACCCACATTCCAGGCATTCCCTATTATATCCACTCTTACGTACATCCTCTCGCTTAAGCCACAGTCGTCCCATAGCAAACAACACCCGATCATCTGCCATGAACACTTCATTCTTCCCCGACGCAATAACCCATTGGAACCATCTCCCAGAAGATACCATATCTTGCACTGACCGTAATACGTTCCACGAAATGTTAAATAACCACACTGCTTAATTACCGATCCCACCTACCCTTACTCTAACACGATATTCCCATTTTTACACACTTGTTCCTGGCTTGTTTTTGTTTATTGTTGTTTCTTTAATGTTTTGTACATTTCTTCTAACATTGTCACAAGGATTAAAGCCCTCCTTTATGTAATGCCTCCGGGTCTTTAAGGTGAAAATAAAGGAAATATCTGCTTCAGTTTTAATGAAAATTCCAGAATGTCCAAAGTTTAAGTTCAACTTGCAAGGATTCTTCACGCTTATCGATACATTCGGCCACAATGTAGCCAGAAGCACTACCCTCATCTGGAATTTTTCATTACCCTTAGAACACGTCCGCCCTTATGTCAAACACGCTCATTAATGTTGTGTAGCTTGACGGAGCCGATAAATAACGGAAGGGGGAAGATTGAGGAATTTGACGAGGAGTACTACTTGACTGAGAGTTTGTTACATACGTTGTTCATTCAACTTGTAAATAAAGCCGTCTGACCCATACCTAGTGCGGTGGAAAACTAGACGACCATGGAGGACTATACTAGACCACCAAGTAGCCAGTGGAACCCAATACGTATTCTCATCTGTTCATAATCACCTATTCTTGTAGCAGTCAAGCCAAGAGTCTGCTTTGTCAGAGGGTGCGTAGAAAAGTAATGTTCACCACGAGTATGCTCTGCATCTCCACCAAAGTAATTACGGATAGGATTTCTTCAATTACAAGGTTAATTCGGCAGCATAGAGTACGAAATCCCAGGGTGGCAGGCCCGTCCTTGTCAGCACGCATTTCTTCAATCTCCTCTTCGGATCCTGCACGCAATGTAAAAACAATTTCAATTATTTTTTCACTAACTGCATATTGTGTTTCAACGTGAAAAGATGGACACCATACACATCTACCCTATTGAACTATATGTATTGAACTGTATTCGATCCCGCGACCCATTGGTGTTGGGCTGCTAAGCACGAGGTCGCGGGATCGAATCCCGGCCACGGCGGCCGCATTTCGATGGGGGCGAAATGCGAAAACACCCGTGTACTTAGATTTAGGCGCACGTTGAAGAACCCCGGGTGGTCGAAATTTCCGGAGTCCCCCACTACGGCATACCTCATAATCAGAAAGTCGTTTTGGCACGTAAAACCCCATAATTTAAGTTAATTTCATTTTTTTAGATATGCACTATCCGCTCCATTATACCCATAGCGGCCGTATCATAATAACACCGTTCCCAGCTTCAGGATTGGGGGATTGGGGGACTGGGGACTGGGGAAGCCTGCTGGCTTCATAGGCTTTATAACATGCTGTTACGTTGTGAGCTTGCTTCGTACTGAGGGCGAGCTAGTGACAATAAAGGCTTGATCTGGTTAGGCCCGTCATTCACACGTGTTTTCCTCGCCCTAATTGTGAAATAGCCCGTTGCGTTTATGGTTACATTCTCAATGCTTGGTGTGGCAGCATTTTAAAGGTGTAAACCGAAGCCTTCTTTGCGTATTTTTCTGTTTTTAAAATTCTTCGTTGTCTTCTCGCCGGATATATCTGTGAATATATACATATACAGAATACTTGGACCGTTTGGTACGTACCCGAATGGCCAAGTTCATGATGACTTCTGGCTGGCCTCGTGGAAGGCTGGGGTGGCTGGCTATGTGCCACTTGGTATTTGCCCGAACAGACAACTTGTTCAATTGTTACGAACAGCGGGGTATGTGTTGCAGGGCGTACGCGCATTTTAGCCAATTTCTCAAACAAAACGTGCCAATGTTTATACATCTGCGCTGTACTTCACTCCATTATCCGGCCGACCTCTCTACCTTTTCCAGTCATTAAAATACTTTTTCTTCTTTACTCAAGATTCTTCTCTCGACAAGCATCGTACGTTGCCTTTGTAAACGTGACGCAGTCATCTAACAGATACTGGTGACGAGACTGTGCTCGTGCACTCCACTACTGTTGCTATCTCATTAAGTCAAACAAACTTCTTGTCAGTTAGTAGCTTCCAACCCTGCGTTGGACCTGGGTGTCTCTCTGTCAGCTCGAGTATAGCCATGGCGCGCATTCTTATCTTGTTAAATAAAAGGAAGTTGCATGGTATAAACACGGATACTCCTGATATAAGTATATTTCTTCATAAATCTATGGGAAGCCTTTTGTGAAAACTCGCATGGTTAAAGTAGTAAAGGCAAGGCGCAGAAGACCAGGACTCAGGAAGAAGAACACCAACGACAGGACCGGTCCTGTCGTTCGTGTTTTTCTTCCTGAGTCCTGGTCTTCTGCGCCTTGCCTTTACTAGTTCAAGCATGAACCAACTAGCCCAAGCAAGAGTTTTACTTCGCATGGTTAACTCTACGCTAGGCTCAGTTGAAAATTTTATTGTGCACTTACTCCCTTCTCGCGACATACTGGCCCAGGCATTTAATTAGCGCATCGCAGTTGCGCAATGATGGCTGAATGACTCCGCTGGGCTTCCCGCTTCCGAGTCAAAATGATTAAAGTTCATAAAAGTAATAATAATAAAATCCTGATCGCGTTTTGCATTTCTTCCGTGCCCATAACGGTGAAGCTTAAAAGTATGCTGCGGGCTATGGATGGTGATGAGCAGGCAAAATTCAAAGGGGGGTAATTATGTCCAACTTGGCAGCGCCATTTTACGGTGGAGTAATGAATGGCGACGACACTAACGCCTCGGCATGTAAATGTGAGCGGCCGTGAGTTGGCTTATAGCAGTCGTACTAATTGGAGGGCATGCCCACGGAGGGCATGCCCACGGAGTTTCAGAAGCGAACGAAGAAATGATCACGAACCTAATTTATGAAGGAACTGAAAACCTCCCGTAACCAAAGCCTAAAGTTTAATAAACTGGAGCCCATTAAGTCACAAAAGCTTTGCTGCCATCATGAACGGAAAATAAATTGGGAGAACATATTTTATTCCGCTTCCAAAACATTACCGTGTTTTCGGTTGGGAGCTTGTCCCTAAGGTTATAGCTGCACGTTTTGGGATAGTTTTACGGTGACCGCATTAGCTGCTCGTAAGCTGGTTCGCCTTGTCCATCCATCTCGTCCGCCTGTCCTTCCCGTCTGTCCGCCCGACGAGGTTGTTAAGGTCAAATTATACTCCAGCGTAACCCAGACGTGTGAGCACGTCAGACTCAGTGACCTCACTGCGGTGAAGGACCAGTTCTGCCAACCATAAAAAAATTTCCTCTAGATTTATGGAGTACTATGTGCCTTGTTTATAGGAAATGAAAATTTTGTTAGAACGTAAGAAAATTTCCGTCTGACAAAATTACTTTCCAACTGCATGCGAAGTATGAGTTGCGATTGTACTTCAGAGCAATGAATGGACCTCGCAATGTTAGTGACAAAGTGGGATGCAGTGATGCAAGGTACAGTGAACAGCAAAAGCGCTGGTTCATTTGTCTTTCTAGCTTTTTAGCTCTGTCGTCGTCTTTCTTGCGTGTGTTATTTTCTTGTGTTGTTGTCTTTCTAGCTTTTCTAGCTTTCTAGCTCTGTTGTCGTCTTTCTTGTGTCTGGTGTTCTTTGGCGCAAAATCTTTTCAGTTTGCTGTCGGTTCAAAGGCTTCTTAAATGAAATATTTATCTGTAGCCGGCAACGCAAACGTATGCTGCAGAACCAAACAAAGCGGCAAAAGGAAATCCGAGCCTAAGGGAACACACATACCTGGCGCTCAGCACGACAACGGGGTCCTGTCGCTACCCAACCGGCCATGCTCACAAACTTGACGAGGAGTGGCTATTAACACAGCATCCTTGATTAGTGTCCCAATGTAGATTGCTGAGGTGAAAGCTCTGGAGTATAACTTCTCCTTGATGCTGAAACTGCCTCTTGTTGTCATCGACGGCACACGACGAGTTCTGCTGTTGTTAGGCCACGTCGACGTCCTCAGGTTCGCTAATGCCACAGCCTGAAGGCAATGAAAACTTCACCACAAACACTGCCACCGGGATTGAACCTATGGTAGCGAAGTAATGTGCATTTGGGAGTCTAGCTCACTCACCACTGTGCAGGTCGCTTTGCGCAAGCCTTCGAACTCCGTACCTAATCTGCGCCTGTGCGGATAGCACCTGTGCCTGTATTTCGGAAGCCAACACGTACAATTACGGTAGTGGACAGCGATTCCATTACGTAGCATCTCACAGAAAGTGATCCTGACATAATGACGGTGTTTATACCTGCAGTTTTTCCTTTTCATGCTGATAAATAAAGCGTCGGCGAAAATAGAAAAGTGAGTGTTTTGACAAAAGCTCTCAAAACATGTTATACCGACTATAACGCCGCCTTACCTTGATTACATACAAAAGAAAACGGAAGTAAACCTGGTGCATCAAGATATTACAAACCAACTATATTGAAATGGGTAATTATTGAACCGCTTTGAACAGAAAAAAAGGGTTAGCATAAGGCTGCGGTTAAAAGGATGCATAAAAGCTGTACACTTGACGTCAATAAATCGAGTTTACTTTGAGAGGTGGAGTCTGAGAGTGCTGAAGACTGTGTATGTAAGTAGTTCTAGTAACTACAGGCATTACTATCTTATGCTATGTTCTGCGCAGAACAAAAATAAATATGTCCGAACATATTTATCTAACCGACACAATCTGTTTGTGTGCTATCGCATTATTAGTTGCCTAAAGTATTATAGCGTATATATATGTGTGTGATTTTTTTATATTCTCACAATAAAATCCCACATTTTTTATACCAACACTATCCCTCCCCTTTGTAAACTGTTCTACATTCATTGCTTCCTTGTCCAGTTACTAGTGGCGGGCGAACGCACTTATTTCAGGGAAAACCAGGCAAATAAAACTAAGAAAGTGGTCTTCAGAGCGGTAGAATGCTATTGTCGCACTAATGGAGTTCAGAGCTGAAGCAAACGCTACGTTCTGCTGTACTTTTTTTTTCACTTTAATTAGGTTTAGTGATGCACACGGCTATAACAACATGCAGTTATTTCTTAGTTTCCACAGTAATATTCTTTACGATATATGGAAACATTTCCTATTTACCTTCTCCGTGAAATTTCTCTACGTAGGATCAACCAAACATTTCGTATGAATGCAATACGTTCCTTAACACGAAACTTTCTTGGGGCCACCGAAGAAAACACCACGAAGACAAACCGGCTTTTACAAACGCTTCAAGGTGATATAAATTGCCAGATCTGAATATTTAAAAAAGAACATTTCTAGAACTTACTTCAGTGACGGAAAAAAATTTGACAGTCGCTTCAGCAACTTTATGTGATTTCAATGCGAAAGCAGTATGACTTATCCGTGTTGTCACAATTGAAGACCTCTTAAGTACACTATCATTCAGGTTCTTGCGACATGACGGGTACATTGACGCACGCACTAGGTACGCCTTTAGTCAACCATAACCATTGAATCACCATTGGGTCGGGGTAGCGTGCTCGTGTTCTATTTCCATACATACCCAAATGCACATGTTTAATTTATTTGAAATCCATTAATTTACTTTGTGTACGGAAACCTCCCTGGGAAATTTCACGTCAATCCGAACAGTTTCTGACATGTTTTATCCCTTTGCGCCTTCGACCACTTTTTTTTGGTATGATCGCTTGATCACGCCGGATTTTCTCCCTAAAGGGACTTATAATGCTTTCGCAATGATAACCCGTGTGTGTGAGTAACTCAAGACGACTACAAATAATATTGCACTGCCCATTGGTCGCACTTCTGTGGCTTTGCTTGGAATTTGTTGATAGCGCTCTCTTCGGATGTGAATCATGAGTGCACATTGCATTTGCTTTATTTTGCTTGTGCGATACCACTGCAGCCGGACATTTCACATCTGTCTTGCATGCTTTGACCGTGCTCTCTAAAGAGATTGCGTTGCTTCCGAAACTTCGTTTTCCTCGACCTGTCTTCCTGCTCTAATGCAACAAATAACGCTTCCAGCCTGTCGTTAAGTGTTGGCCGAAACAAGAATCTCTGCACTCAACACTGAAACTGTTCTGTTGCGACACCCATATATATATAGAGATATACATTTGCGCAACACCTGTCTCTTATCTTTATCAGGATTTACGATATACGATGCACGGAGAGCTTCCTGTATATGAAGATGTCACCGTAATATGGCATCATTTGCCTAGGCGTCGTATAAAGAGCAGCCCGTGAAATTACTGCAGACAATTATCTCCCCAGTCGAGAACGTTTCCACTTGAGGTCTGCGGGTAGAGGCAGAAGAGACCGTGTATCAGAATTAGCACTTAGTTTTATCTACAAACGCGCAAGATGGTCATATTGAAAGGGAAGTAAGTAAAACATTCGAACGCTCGAATCTCGGTTCTAAACAAAATGAATTGAACAGCTTGCGGGCATATTCTGCCTGCTATTTCTATGCCGGCTCATTGTGTCGAAAAGGGGAGCATCGACTAAATTATTCGTGAAACGAAAAGTAAAACACTCTATGGCATAATCACACAATTGGCTAGCATAACTAACGAAAGGTGAAGAAAAACAGAACGCATGACCTATTCTTGATGACTATCTGTATTATGCGAAGCCTTTCTGAAAGGTGTTGGCCACGCGAGTATCTGCAAAGAGTGGCAACATTTGTATGACGACGGTGGTGTAATAAAGACTGCGTAATGACCACGGGATGACAAATATGGGATGATGACGATGATGCTGCCACGGCGATGCTGTCTCGATGATTGCACGACGAGTATGAGATTACGATGCTAAAGTGACAGCGATGGCATGAAGGCGATGATGTGACGGCGGTGGCATGACGACAACGTAATGTCAATAGGATGACAATGTTTAAAATCATTGCCAGGGCATGACAACTACAGCATTTCGACGAAGGAATCACAGAGGTAGAATCACGACAACGCCATGACGGTAAAGGTACGACGATGGTGAGGTTGATGACAGTTTAGTTGCTATGACAAAATTACTGTGATGGAAAGACCAAAGGGGCATGACGGCGACTTCATGATGACGACGCAGATGTCAATAACGAAATGGCGAAAATTCGTGCAGCGGATCGTGGACCGCGTGACGACGATGATGCGACAACGCAGTAACAGCGACAGAGTCGAAACAGCGGAAAGATAGTGATGAGTTGACAATGAAATAAGGATCACAATGTGATAAAAGCAATGGGATGACGACAAGAGCACGGGAACGACGGCATGTTGGTGTTGGAGCTTACGTCTGCACGCACATGCATAACCTGCCGCTGCAGACTGCCTTAATTTGCACTGCATGCGGTGTTTGTTTTCTTAGGGCCGGTGCATTTTCGAGCACCGCACTATCTCCAGGACGTGCCCACATTTTCTGGGAAGAAGACTGGCACGTGCTTGCGCTGGACCTAGCTCTTACCTTTGCTCCAACAAGGAAGAGAAATGCTTCGAATTTAAAATTGAAATTTATTTCTGTGGCTTTTAGGTGCCAGAACCACGATTTGATTGTGAGGCACGCCGTAGTGGGGACTCCGGATTAGTTTTGGCCAACAGGGGATTTTTAATGTGCCCAAATGCACGGAACAGGGGCTTTTTTGCATTTCGCCCCCATCGGAATGTGGCCGCCGCGGCCGGCGTTCGATTCCGCGACCTCGTGCTTAGCAGCGCAATGCCATAACCGCTAAGCCACCGTGGTGGGTTATTTAGAAAAGTAATGTGTGTCATCATGCGCATAGGAGCTGTAGAATAGCAATCCCAGCGTGCGTGGCACGCTCCAACCAGGAAATATTGCACGTAGCTACGCGTTAACTCATGAAGGTTTGCCGCCATGGCAACCCAGGTGAAAAAAAAAAAAAGAAACTCACGCAGCTATGCAGGATCCGAAGGGCAGACGAATATTTTACTTCGTGAGCTTCTATTATTATGGCGCTTATTTTTTTGCCATGGAGGCGAGAACAGGCTTCTTTGTCACTGTCGAATGCTCAGCAAAAAAAAAAAAAATCCCCTTCCAACACTTCCCGTGAGAAAATCAAGGCCGTAGACATTATTAATGTGACACTAGCGGACAGTGTGACTTAATTGAGAGAAGGAAAGAGAGATGCAGATTGAAGGACGACAATGCAAACAGTCCTGGCTGGTCAAAGAAGACGGTGCGTGCCAAGAAGGCCAGAGTATTCTGCACATCGCTTGGAGAAAGTTCCAGTTTCTTGGCCTATCTGTCATGGCGCTAAGTCGGCATCTATTTGCCAGCCATGTCGTTCTGGATTTTGCGTGCGCACGTTGCTGCAGACGGTAGCCCGTTGGAGTCATTCATACTTTCGCCGCTTTTTCGTCGGTTTTCGCTCTCGGTGTTATGCGTACGTGTACTGTCATCTCCTCTTTCGCGGTCCGGTGTTTACCCTACTTCTGACAAAGTGTTGCAGTTTCGTGATCTCGGGAAGTTGCTCCCTATGCACTTCTACAGTAGAAGTATGCTAATGAGGAAGAAGCCAAGTCGTCGGGCGAATGATGAGACTGCCAGTCAACATAAACGAGGACAAGGTCACGCCTTCACTGCCTGTACGGCAGGCGTCCCTAGAATAATAGCGTTTGTGTAGGCTTAACGAGGCGCTCAGATATTACCAAGAGGGTGCTTGACAAGACGAAGAGCGAAGTCAGACATTGACAGTGCTGCAGCGGTAGTCCCTATATAATGTGGAGATGTTGACATTTGCAGTAGCACTTCGACATTCAAAGTGGTGTTGGGAAAAAATAGACGCAGCACAACATTACTTTTAATGACAGATTACCGAGGTTCATATTCTGAGCAAGCTTTATTAAACGCACTGTTTGCCATTCGTAAAAACCGTGCATGGCATACAGTGCGGTTTCATAAACATTGCTAGCGACTCATGTCACTGCAATCACCTGGGACCATTATTAAGTTTACCCGCAGTCAAATAATTTATCCGCTTGCAAGTGAGAGCTGTGGTGTCGCATTATGGGCACTTGAAGCGCCTTCTTTCACTAAGCAGTTCTTTTTTTTCGTCACCATTTTTCCAGTGCCCTGGTTTTCTCGAAGGAGCGAACGCAATTAAACTAGCGGCTTTCTGGCAATCCCTTATTGGACACCTATTCCGGCCCGGCACGCGAGGCATGTCTTTAGAGCCGGTGTAAATTGGCCCCCGGCTTGAGCAAGAGAGACGAAAAAGCTTATTTCACAACCCGTCACCTTCCCCACCCATCTCTGAGAGCTCTCGTTCTTTCCGCCTTCGTGCGGTTTCTTCGACTTCAAATTTCCGTTAGCGCAAACTCAAGTCGTAAGCTTTGCGTATTATGGCATGACTAAACCAAATGGAGCAGTTTTATATCATTCCGTGGTCAACCAATAGTTAGCTTCAGTGCACTTTTTCTTACTTTGTTTTTAGGCTCCTCCTTAGTAAGCCTTCACAAACAAACTTACTCATATGCAAGCGCATGGTGTAAGTGTCCGTAATGAAGCTTCATATTTCTGAATTGCTTTGGGTGAATCACGATTCGGTGCACGTTTCATTCATGTCACCACGATTGTTCATAAGGCTACACGCCGTGAAAACGTGCCCTCCATAATATTAGCCATTTATAGTTTAAAGAATATCCATTGATATATTCCACACCTGCAGCACACGGATAAAATTTATCAAGTTTTGAAAAAACGACGTTTATGCAGCTAATGTTGCGACAGATAGGGCGCTATAACGTAAAACTATTCCAAACTTTTCTATTCCAATTCTGCTATCAGCCCTCCACGATTGGTGAGAAACTTTTTTCGACCACCCCCACTTCACCTGTCTGTCACGCGACGTCACGAAAACCGCGATACCTCCCCATCTGATATGATGTGTACACACTGATTATGCATGATTTGACAGAAAAAAGAAAAACAGTAATTTCTGATTCGACCCCTTTTCGCCATTAGCCCTCGGCTATTGGTAAAACGTTTTCGGGCTGCCCCCACTTCACCTGCCTGTCGCGCGACGTCACGAAACCGCAAGAACTCACCGCGTCAAAGTGACGTGTACGCAATAAAGATGCATTAATATGCCGAACAAAACTGAATTTTCTTCGGAATAGCCGCAGGCTGCCCCGTTCCGAAAGGAATAAAAGATAGCTGCCGCCGATCGCTGAGACGCTGGCTACTCGCACCTGCCGGAGAGCATGGGTGTATTTGCGTATAATAAAACTTCTTGCGTGGCCGTGTAACGTTTTCGAGCACTTTCGGCACGTTTACCACCTTATTCTGCCAACTCTTCTTTGCTGAGGGTCCGTTTTAGCGTCATTCTTGAGCTTCCGTTGCATGCCGCCGCGATTTTCGACCAGCCACCGCAAGTCAAGTAAGGGAAAGCCGACCAATCGTAGACGCCGGCACCACCCTCTTCATCCGGTTATCGACTTTCAGTGCAGTGGCTCGGCCCCATCGAATCCCTCTCCACTTGAGCGTTCTCCTCGCCTCTTGTCGGCCAATTAGATACGACAAGCCGCTCAGTGTAGGCAATGTTATTCGTTTTTCAAGCAAACAAAAGTGACCTCCTATGAACGAGGAGAGCGTGTGATTGGTCTGTTCAGACAACCCTGCGGGTGACCGCCCGATGCTTGCGTTGGCGGTTACGCAAATTTGACGTCAAGAGATTGGAATAGAAACATATTGGAATAGTTTTACGTTATAGGGCCCATAGTTGCAGCTTGCTGTGGCTCTTGAACTGGCAAAATCTAGCTACTTCAAAACGAAGACTATACAAAAGTAGTAATGTTTGGTAGTTAATACTGCTGCTGAAAACCTTCATATAGGGACGATGTTCGTAATTTTTGACGCACGGTAACCTTTGTAAAATGTCCGCATGAGAATTACGTATTGGAAAACGAAGAGTGAGTTTCGCGAGAGTAGTTAAAATAAATGGCGGTAGTCTTCTGAACTCTCCCTAATGTACATCAGCCCTCCACGAACGCTCAACTGAGAATCAGTATACTGAATACAAAAAATCAGCAGATCCCAAAAATGTAGGAATAGTGTTCTTCTATTTTTAAATATTTATATCTCTTGAGACATTCTGTTGCCGCTAACATTGTCCTTAGCAATTACTGAGTACTTTCGAAATTGTTGGAACCACTGTTGCACTGGAATTTGCTTCCATGGTTCATTGCTGAAAAACCTTCAAATCTCCAAAAGAAAAGGATCACTTGGTGCATTGAAACGCGGCTCAAGCCACGAGAGGATAGTATATTGTTCATCAAAGCAGCAGCTGATGCACCGCCTAAAACTTTGTTAGTTTCTTTCTACGAGGCAATGTGCATTGAAAGGCTCTCATCATTCACAATTTCACCAACAAAGCAAAGACAACGTATAAACCTCTGCACGCTTGCGCGGTCTGCTGCTACATAGCTGTAAAGTTCACCGACTATTGGCTAGGAGTAAACAATACGCAAATTTAGGCATAACTTAGCTTTTTATTTTTTTTTGTATAAAACTGGGCAAATGAGTGAGAATTATATGTAGTCAAGAATAAGCGTATCATTAGTGTAACTATTGCATACAGAACCCAAATGACCATTAAAGTATGCAGTAAGCACGCCATCAAATAGATGTGACAAACCGACAAACCGCAAAGTGGGGAGAACAGCCAAAGAAAACTATCGTGCAAAAGAAAAGAACATGCGTCATTTGATAACTGAGAAAGCCGAAATACCTATTTATTTTACATTTCAAGGCGCGAACTATAAATGTGCATGTGAACCACATTTTAGCTCTTTTTTTTTAATTCACGAGTCCACAAATGTTTGCAAAAGAAAACGCCTAGCTTTAGTGTCAGCACCAGGTGCACATTTCAAAAGAAACAAAACATCGCGCAAATATGAATTCTGATCCCTCACAAATGTGAACTACGTTTGTACTCGTCTAATATTTTGACGTAGAAGCTCTACTTGGTTTTCTTTTTCTTTTTTTCTGAGAAAGGCTGCTCGGTCAGAAGGCTGCAGCATTCCGATGCGCACGGCGCTCACTGTAGCAGAAAAGTATCAAGCAACCCTTTTTAAGACGGAAGTTCCACGCGAGAGCGTAGCGCAAGTGAAGCGCCAATTGCCTTTACCTGTCACGTCCTTGCGGCATGCTTCAGGGCTACGCAAGCGGGCATGGCGTCCAAAAGTCGAGCAGGTTCCGACAGAGCAGAGGCATGTCCGGGCGAAAACAAATCGAAAGCACGCGCATCTCCTCTTTTTCTTTCTTTTTGTTGTTGTTGTTGTTTTCCACAAGAAAAACAAAAGTCAGCTAGCGTTGCCGGCACAAGGGTGTGAAAAGGAACAAGAAAGGCAATAAAGAAAGCAGTTATCACCCCTGAACACGCGAATTCCTGAAACTGGGGAGCGTTTTCTCCCATCCCTTTCGTGGCTGCTGCTTCCTCGGTGCTCGATATCAAACGCTACCCAGCGAATGCCGAGGAGACTCCTTGGATTCGCGTGCGTCTGCATTTTCGCTTCTCCTGGTGCCATTTATTCCTTGTTTCATTTTATTCTATTTTTTCTGCCTAAGACATCTGCCGGCAACAAATGCCGCCGGGCCAACACCATGTCTCAGTCGCGCTCATGGCTGCCGGGCGTTCAAGGCACTCTTGGAGAAGACGCTGCCACCACTTCTTTCGAAGTGCATATGCGGGTCCACTGCGGGGTTTTGGCAGAGTCAAAACATTTAGGCCGTGCCCTTTCCTTCTACGTGAAGGGCATTCTCAAGGGTGTTTGTGCTACTAGGCATCGCCGTATAGAGTGACTGCGCTCGTCATCGACCTCCCTTTCTGCGCCTCGACAGTGTGCTCTAGGCGCTTGCAATTTTTTTTTTTTTTTTGCCCCTACAACCCGCACGCTCTGCGTCTAGCTCTGCTTGGGCGTCGCTCTGAATTCGCTTTCATAAATAATTTGCAGAGTACACCTCCGGTTTATGCTCAGTTATGCTTCTCGACTTTAAGACTGAAAGTGCAGGTATAAAAAAAATCAGCTATAGTGAAAAGAGGACAATATATGACGTGCTTTTCAACATAAACACAAGGCTTTGGAGACACCACATGCAGTTTAGCTTGTCAGTTTTCTCTTACTTTAGCGAAGAGAATGTAGTCGGTCTATTTCCTGTGTTTCTTAACCGGTATTGTACACAAGTGCACAATATATTACTGCGCCGAAGTTTTGTATCATGGATCACAGGCCAATATTACACCTTTGAAACACAAATTTATGTGTTGAAGGTCATAAATTATGCCATTTGATTCATGTGCCATATAGTGTGCCGCAAGAACTCCCTAGGACGTTCATCTAAAAACGACCCGTGATGCGCCGAATGAATAGTAATGCCCCAGCGTCACGTCTTTGTTACGCTACAATGTTACGCTACAGTGTCCCTACTGAATGTTGTGCCTTTCTTTGAATTTTCTATTTCTGCATTTCCAACAAGAACATCGTTAAAAGAAGCAGACGCGTGGTATTGTAGATGTCGGTATGGGACGCATTAAGTAAACTGTGCCTAATGACTTCGTATTGGAACGACAAATAAGTGTAAAGGTAAATTTTGGCCTAATGCCTTACAGATGTGAATTCGATGGTGATGTAAGTGCTCTCAACAAGACAATTTGCTGCCAGTCACCACACCTAAATTGAAGGAAGTTTAAAGATTTTTTTTCTTTTGCCTCCTGGAAACAACAGTACCGGGCTTCAGTCATATTCTAAGGACGTATATACCCGTGCTCCTGATAGGTCCCCAAGTAAAGCTCAATGTTTGTGTCTTTTCTAAAACAGTTTTGTGTAGGAAAGAAAACTCGGAAGAATGAGTGCCGTTTGCATTTGTTTTAGTAAACACCTGCGACTGCTCTCTTTAGCGACATCTGCAAAAAAAAAAACTGTTTTCTTTGGATACGTTCTTTGGTTTGTAAAACTTTTTCTCCTTTACGGGCAAACAGTTACGTATTATATGTGCCAGTACCTTTAAATGCAAACCATCAAATGTAGCCACAGTTCGAATCGCAGAACGGAAGCGAACCGACACACCTTCGTAATGTAGGTCTCCAAATTGATTTTCTTTCTTTTGCACATTTTAACGAAATGGGGAGCTTGTGGTGAGTGGAGTCCAAATCATTTTCAGGATATTAGTGCTACTATGCGGTTCCCACGTCAGTTGTCAAAGAAAATGTAATTGTAGGCAAATGTTCATTGAAGTGGCTGGCTACTGGTTTAGGTAAATTGTGTTTCGTGTCTGCGCGATGAACGTTGAGTATTCTATGAATTTGTTACCCAGTCTCACCCATGTATTGTTTGCTACAAGTGCAACACTCTACCCCGTAGTACGTAGCTGGAGATGCAGTTGAAACTCAAAATTACCTTGTGAAGGTAATCCGACTCTGTACTTCTCAATGTTGCAGTAGATTGTACATGTTTGCATGTAGAGCACATGCGGCGGCCAGAGGGAATGGTTGTTGGCTTGGTATTTCTCCTGATTTTCGCATGAACAACAATGTCCTTGAAATTAGTGTTGCGTCTGTAGGCTACTCCGGGTGGGTCGACAGTGATCTTAACTCTATGGTTGCTGTAGAAAATTTGATATTATATATTGAGGATATTGTTAACGTTTGAAAGGGTTTTGGAGAATTTAGTCGTTCGAAAAGTTGTTGTTTTACAGACCTCTGGGTGCGTTTGAGAACCTCGGCTTGCTCAAGTTTGAAACGGTGCATTGGTAAAGGTTATTCGAAGGTCAGTGTTCAGGTGGTTCTTCTATGATAAGGTTTCTTTAATGTGATCGACCCTCTGTACGCGATCATGGTTTTCTAAACAAATGCTGCGTAGTAATGTGACTTGACATAAAGATACCTTGTTTGTGGTGTCTGGAATGATAGCTTCTATATTCTGAGTGTTGTTTATTGTAAAAAGGTTTCGTATACAGCGTTGTACTTAGTGTGAAAGTGTCAATATACTGGGCGTCTCCGCTAATTTGGACCAAGATAAAAAAAGTCAATAGCTCTTGAGAAATCGTACCAAATGCATATGAGCGGTAGTCCTGTATTCTTTCCACCAGTATATTTTTCATCACTAAATATTACTCATTAGTTACTTTGATTTGGTTACGTTCTTAAGTAATGCTTGAATTATGTCAAATAAATGTCAACTAAATGTCAATTATAACGTTGTAGGGCGTTTCAAGTTACTTCGGATTCAAGCATTTCTCTCGTGATAAAATTTCCCTGGTTGTTTTTGCCGAGAAACAACAAAAGCCTGCGAAATAGTAAAAAAGAACACTGGATGAGATGGTTCTGCAGCTGCTATTGCGCTGTGCTCAAGCGTGCCTTGGGCGAACAAGTAGGGCCGGTGTCCGACTTTGAAAATTTACTTCCTCTCTCTCGTTTCGATGAGTTCACCCGATGAAGAAATTCATCGGGTCGTCATTTTTATCGAACGGGCAAATTACTGTATCAGACATCGCCTATCATTGTTCTCATGCGGTTTACCCTTTCCTTCCTTGAAACGGAACGAGCTGTTGCCTTCTATTTCGCATTTTTGGACGCTTTGTCACTTCGTCAGTGCTCGGCCAGTAGCATACATATGCGCCGTTATGCGACAAGAGCCCGAGGCCCAGATGCCTACAGATGGTGTAACGCCCAATCACATGCCCGTGCCCGCAGTCGGGCTGCAACCGTGCAACCCCATTGCGCACTTGAAGTTGGCACAATAGCAGTTGCTCAAGCGCCCAATCACGTGTTTCTTTTATTATTTTCGCGGACTCTTGTTTTTACAGCGCAGCTGTATATTGCTAGCCGATTCGTCCGTCCGTCCCTCAGTGTATCGGTCACCTGCACACCGAAAACTCCTCCGGCGCTACCCCATGCGGATGTGCCGAAAAAATGAAGATAGAGAGAGAGACGCGCAATTAGCAAACACCACCTAGATAGCACAAGGCCTGTTTACTCCGGTCCATGACGTCACGCTACCTGTCCCGGAATTCGCATTGACAAGGCTGGTGTGATGAAAGCGGTGACGTCAAAATCACTGTTACTTACTCGGGAGCATCCCCATTAGATTTTATGGCAGTCGGACCAGGTGACACGACATCGTGGATCGGAGTGAAAAGGCCTTGTGCTATCTAAGCGGTGATGGATTAGCTGCGCCAGTAGTGACATCGTTGCTCTGTGTCGCAGCCGAGCGTGCGCGCTGCAGCTTCCTTCAGGCTCCGAAATGAGTAGGCCACGCGTACTACTTAGGACCAGGCAGCTTTCGATTACCAACTTCGCGAGCAGAGCCGGGAACGAGCTCGTCTACGTTGTGCCAATGCTGTAGCCCGAGCTCAAGAACAGGCTCGAGCAGCCGAACGCAAGCAGCAACGGCACCAGAAGGGAAACTTGGGCGAGCTGTTGGTGCTTCATGTTTCCCAGATTAACAGCGCAAAACAGACAAGGACGAAGGAAAAGAAGCACACGACATTGGCACTGACTCAGAACTGAAGTTTATTTTGAGGAAAGTCACATTTACATATACAGGCCAAAACTGGCCAACATGTCAGCAACTAAGTGACTGTGCATGCGGATTAGGAGTCATCCTGGTGACTTGTGGAAACACAGGTGGAAAATCCGTGCGTTGCGACGTGGATAAAACAAGTGCGTCAAAACATAAAAGACCATAAACCCAATATAAAACTTTTCTGTCAAACTTAACGATCTACCATGAAAAACTATATGGCAATTCTTTTTTACTAAGTGTGACAGACGGTCTACAGACGCGCCTTTCTCATTCCCTATCAATATCAAGAGCTTCCACCATGTCCCTCGTGGTTTGATCCCTATGGTAGAATAAACAATTTTTTCCACTAACGGTCGGCACCCACACTCTGTGCGATGCAAAGGCAAGTGCAAAGCCCCCGTGCCTTTTAATGACGGCAAGCGCTCCTTTAATCTAATGTTCGCGCAGTGGCCGGTGTGGCCCACATAAACCTTCCCGCACGACTGGGGCAACCTGTACACAACGGAAGTTATACACTTAACGTATCTATTTTTTAACTTCTCGGAACAGAAACTGCATTCCTTGGCGTGGCCCGATAATTTTTTGTGCAAACGAAAACAAATCGTACCAGGTTTGTTGGGCGTGGACATGAACACATGCAACTTATACCTACTTGCCACGTTCGTCACGTTCTTCAAGCAATGCGAAAACTTGTGTAAATATGGTACCTCCACCGGAATTTTTTTCATTGCGTGTAGAATCCCTATATTTTCCCATTACCTTATTAGTAACTTTTACCTAATGAATAAGATTATGACGGCTCCTCAAGATTTCACTTTCCGGGTAACCAGCGTTCTGTAATTCCTGAATCTGGGCAAGCAAAGCCTCCCTCAATGACTGCTCACATGTCTTCTAAAGCACCACACGCAGTGCCGGCTGAACAATACCACTTTTTACTGTTTTGGACTGTCCTGAGGAAAAACTTAAAGGTGGCGTTGCCTAACGAGGCTTGTATACCCAACACAAATGGTCCACTGGAAACCTCATGCTGATATCCAGGAATCGAATCTTATGTTCGCCAGGCAACTCAAAAGTAAATTTTAAACTTTTATCGCATTCCAGAAAAATCTTTAAAGCACCAGCTACTTTACTATTTAGATTCTTTCTTTCTGTGATGATCAAGAAATCATCAACGTACCTAAGGACATTAAGAGCCAAACTTTCCTAAATTACTGGCAACACAATTATCAACTCGACTCAGGAAAATATGGCTTAAGGCTGCGGCCACCCTCGACCTTATACATATTCCAGACTTCTGAAAGAACGTGCTCCCTTTCCATTCAATAAACATAGAGTGTAAATAATTCTAAATTCTAAAAAAAAGCTTTCCAAAAATGTTCTGCAACTCCCAACAAACTTCGCTTCGTCATTATCATTAACCGCACAAGACCTGACACTCTTCATAAGTTCATTATGCGATAGCGTAATGCGTAATGACGTACTGATGTTTGCCACGTGTGTTTCGAAAAGCCACCAGGATGGCTCCTAATGCGCATACACAGTCGCTTTCATCATCATTTATCATTTATTTTCCTTAAGGACCCCTGTCGGGGTATTACATAAGGGGGGGTTACAGAAGATAAGGATAGAAACAAAGATATGGTTACAATTTCTTACAAGACTCAGCCTGTGGATTCGCATTAAAACAAACAAACAACAACAGCAAAAAAGCCAAGAGGCACACTGAATAGAATGCAAGAGCAAATCAGCAAAACAGTCACAATGCGAGACGGCAATCGCAAAAGAATGAAGGCACAGTACGGTCATTATAAGGTTAGGGTTTAAGGTGATCAGTAAGCAGCTGCTTGAAGATAATGGGGTTGCGCTCATTGACAACTCTATCTGGTAAATTGTTCCACTCTATAATGGCGCTAGGCAAAAACGATTGATTAAAAGAAAACGTTGAACCATGCAAGCGCTGGATGCTGCAAGAGTTAAAAAGGCGACGAGATGTACGGGTTGGTGGGATTAGAAGCCTTCCATGCAGTTCGGCGAAGTTATAATAAAGTCGCTGCAAAAGGCACAGTTTCGCAATTTTCCGACGCAACACCAATGGTTCGAGTCCTAGAGATGATTTAATCGCACTGACACTTTCTTCACGGCTGTACCTGGAAGTGATGAATCTAGCGGCACGATTTTGTATTGATTCTAACATATTAATTAAGTAAGCTTGGTGCGGGCTCCAAATAGCTGAGGCGTATTCAAGTTTACTTCGAATAAAAGTTTCATAAGCTAGTTTTCTTGTGGATGAGGGACACAGCGCAAGGGTACGTCTGACGTAACCAAGTGATTTATTAGTGTCGGTAGCCAATTTTGTTATATGGTCGCACCAGGTCAACTTGCTATTAATAGTAATACCGAGATAACGATACGATTCAACGGTGGATAGGGCTGTCGAGTTTAAAAAGTACGAGTGATTCTTGTTAGAGTGTTTACGGGATACCTGCATAACTTTACATTTGGTGGTGGTGGTGGTGGTGATAAACTTTATTGAAAGGGGGAAGGGTAAAGAGGGACGTGGCTGAGGGTTAGGGCTCAAGTAAGGCCCTGGGCCTGCTTGGCCTTTTCCGCCCAGTCCACCAGCTCAAGTTGTCGGTCGACGTCCCCGGAACTGAGCTAGGCTGTCCAGTCAGTCTCGCTGCTGACGGGGGGATGAGAGAACGGGAGCGAGGTGCATTCCCACATTATGTGTGTTAGTGTTCCTGTTTCTGAACATAGCCTACATTTGTCGCTTTCCCTGCCCCCCGTGATTTTGTTAATGTATTTTGGGTGTGGGTATGTATTTGTCTGAAGTCGCCGAAACGCGACCGCTTGCGTTTTGTCGAGTTGCTTGGCCGGTGGTGGATGCGCGCGACGCCTCAAGCGATACCGATGAGCTATTTCATAATAGATCTCGCAGGGTTCCTCGTGTCTCTCCTCCTCATTCACGCCGTCCGCATCCGCGGACGAGGCTCGGCGCGCGAGATCTCGAGCCAGACTGTGAGCCGACGCGTTGCCGGGCACAGCCGCGTGAGCGGGGGTCCACACGAGGGTTTTCAAGCCGCTTAGGGGGCGTCGTGTGAGGACATGGTACGCCTGTTTGCAAATTCTACCACGGACGAAATTGCCGATGGCCTGCTTGCTGTCGCTGATGACGGTATTCGCTTCCGCATGCATGGCCATGGCAATCGCGGTTTCCTCCGCTTCCACCACTCGGCCAGCCGTGATTGTTGTATATTCTATCAGTCCTCCGTTGTGATCCGCTACCACCGCGGTCATGAGGTCACCCCGAGGGTGTCTGGCTGCGTCTGTGTAAAGCACTCCATCTTGCGAGCCGTAGCGTCGCCAAATGGCTTCACTGCGTGCCTGCCGACGGCCCTGATGGAACTCGGGGTCCATGTTGCGGGGTAGAGGTGGGGCATAAATATGCCCCCTGACCTTTCGCGGAATCGTAATGTACTCTGTCCCCTCGGGGATAGCCTCGAGACTGAGCTTCCGGAGGACTGTGCGGCCAGCCGGGGTTAGCGAGAGACGACGGATTTGGGCTGTGTGGTGAGCGTCTAAGAGCTCCTCGATCGTGTTATGCATGCCTAAGGCCTCTAGCCTTGCGGTGGCCGCGTGGTCCGGAAGGCCCAAGGCTGCCTTTGTGCTTCGTCGGATCATGGTGTTTAATTTGGCTAAGTCCGTGGCTGCGAGTTTGACATATGGTGTCGAGTACATGGTTCTGCTGGTTATGTATGCCTGCACAAGCCGAAGCAGATCGCCCTCGCCCATGCCGTGGTGCCGATTAGCCACCCGGCGAATGAGCTGTAATGTGTAGTTGGTCGCCCTCTGGAGTTTCTTTAACATGAGCCCGCAGCGCAGCGTGTTCTGAAAGTCTAGCCCCAATATTTTGATACTGGGGCGCTCCGGGATGGTGAGTTCTCCGACCTTAAGTTCAAGGAAGCACCTTCTCCGTGGTAATCCCGTGGGACATCTGCTTCTGCCGGGCTTGATCAGTAGGTATTCGGATTTTTCCGGTGAGCACGTCAGGCCTCTCGACTCCGCATAAGCTTGTACGACGTCGATGCCGCGTTGCATGATCTCTTGAAGAGTTTGTGGATCATCCGCCGCTGCCCATAACGTCACGTCGTCAGCGTAGAGGCTGTGGTGAAGCCCAGGGATAGAGCCCAGGATAGAGCACAGTTTCATTAAAGAGTTGGAACACCAGGTTTCTAATGAATGTAAGTCTTTTTGGAGCGTTGCATGGTCGGCTGGGTCTGTAATGCGACGGTAGATTACGCAGTCATCTGCAAAAAGTCGGATATTGGATGATATGCCGTTGGGAAGGTCGTTTATGAAGATGAGAAAGAGTAGGGGGCCGAGGACGGACCCCTGTGGTACTCCGGAGATGACGCTAGCAGTGGTTGAGCAATGATTTCCGATAGCTGTGTACTGGAATCGATTAGTAAGAAAGCAACGGATCCATGACAGTGTGAGAGGGTCGAGACCGAGGCATGAAAGTTTGGCCAAAAGCCGCTGATGGGGAACACAGTCAAATGCTTTGGCGAAGTCTAGATATATGACGTCAGTTTGAAGTGATGAGTCTAAATTCAGGTGAAGTTCAGTAATAAATTCAAAAAGCTGTGTATCGCATGACAAACCAGGCCGGAAACCATGCTGATTGTGAAAAAAGAAGGAATGATCACCGAGGTGACATGCTATTTGCGAATATATTATATGTTCTAGGAGTTTACAGGGAATACTCGTTAGGGAAATGGGGCGATAGTTGGAAGGATCAGAGTGGCTGCCTGACTTATATACCGGTACCACTTTACTAATCTTCCAGTCATTTGGAAGTGAACTATCAGTAATGGACTGGGTAAAAATTATTTGTAATATTAGACTGGAAATTGCTTTCGTACCTTTTAGTATCTTAGCAGTGATGTTATCTGGCCCGGGGGCACTAGAAATCTTTAGGTTATCAATAAGTTTCATAATGCCTTGAGAAGTAATTGTAATGGGAAACATGAGGGGAAAACTGTGGCTGGGCAAATCAAAGTCCTTCAGTGCAGGCTCACGAGTGAAAACAGAAGAAAAATATGAGTTCATTACGTCTGACCGCTGATCATGCGGCACGTTTGAACCGTCAGGATAAGTCAAGGAAATGTTATTGGATCTATTGTTTGGTTTCAGAATATTCCAAATTTTTTTTTTGTTGTTAAGATGTTGGCCTTTGTGTATAAATGTGAGTCACCTCATTATAGACTTCAGTTGTTAGTCAGCGCCAGTGTCCTGTTCTTCCTCTCCTTCGTCCTTCTCTATTTTGCGCTATTAATTTCCGAAACATGAAGCAGCAACGTCGTACCGAGGATCCGGCAGCCTATCAAGCCGTCGTTTGATGAACCATCGGGATTAACCCAATGATAAACACCGGTACTGCACGTTTCAGCTTCGCTGGTTAACCATCTGTACGGAGTGCTTTGGCGTTGATTTTCCTCGGCAAGTACAACCAGGCAAATTTTAGCCCGAAGAATATTCTTGAATTCGACGTACTTTGAGGCCCTCTTGAACATTATAATTGACATGTTAGAGAGTCAAGCAATAATTAGTAAGTGGATCAAACAGAAGTAACTAAATAATAAATATTAGGTGAATAAATATACTTGTTATGAGTACACATTCCTACCGCTAACATCCAATTGCTACGATTGCTTTAGAGCTGCTGTTCTTTGTTTGTTTTTTTTAAACCTTGGTTCAATTTAGCTGAGACACTCGGCATATTGTATTGTCTATAATATTTATTCCCTGAGTTGAATATTATAACTTGAATTTCATTTTTGGGTAAAAGAATTTAGGAATGTTATAAATTTATCTAGACTTTACTGACCACGTCCTCATATCATAATTGTGTCGTCTATATATCGTACGTACGTGTGGGGCTTGTCGGTGGAGCGAGACAAGAAATCTGTTTCTAAAGAACGCTTAGATGTGTTATTAATGAAACTAAATTATGGGGTTTTACGTGCCCAAACCACTTTCTGATTATGAGGCACGTTCTAGTGGGGGAATCCGGAAATTTAGACCACCTCCACCATCAGGGAGGTTTTATGTGTACAATCTGTATGTAAACAGAAAGAAAACAGTTTTAAAAAACGGTAGAGCCAACAATAAGCATAGACCATGCTTTTATTTTTCCTAAATATTTTCTCTGCCCAACCTCACGTCAGTGTTTCTTCATGTTGCGTTGAACTTCAACTGTCTCTGTTACTGGAATGCCTCTCATTTTCTAAACTACTCTGCTGAAAGAAACTCCTTGTTCCTAGCTTTCTTTTAGTGCGCGCACGTTTCTCTTTACTTCTTTATTTTTAGGGGGGGGGGGAGGGGGGATAATGGTGACTTCGCGTTAAAGTGAGAAATCGGTGCACACTTTGGTTGAACCATGAAACACGCGAGGTCAACTTGACGTGTAGGTATAAGCGCAACCTATAAAAAAACGTATCAGAAAAGAAAATTCATTTAAAGGACGGCAGAGAAGGCAGCCTGAAGAAACGTGCTCTAGGCTGCTACTCAAAGAAGAATAAGTTTGGAACTTTAACCTGCGTTTTCAGGAACCAAACGAATTCAGCAATTTAGCCAGAGTGTCGATGTCGCAGAAAGCGTCGCGTCCACTTCTTAGACTCTGTGGGATACTCGTCTCAATGGCGACGTATTTCTTGTTTCTTCTTTATCCCTACGGGGCAATCTGGAAGACATAACGCCCGAAAAAGAGCTTAGGTTAGCTGCAGTACGTGGAAAGCATCAGAGGGCAGCTCTGCTAAAGCAGTGACGTTTTTATTTCAGCAGTGAGCAAGGTGTAGCATTGAGGGGTCCTGAAACACTGATTGATTGTAAAAAGAACAAGAAATGACAGAAAAACAGCCTCAGCAGTGTAATAAAAACAGAAAACAAAGAGGAAACATTCCAAAAGCGCTTAAACGCGTCGGAACTGCTAGGGTCACCAGAAAACTCAGATGGCCTGTAACACCACCTTTTATACTTGTTTCCTTTGACCACTTCATTTCACAATGTCCTTTTCTCCCTCAGCTTATCACGAAATTGTGTTTTTGTCCAGCGTTACATTCAGCACTGCTTTTACAAGTGGAGCTGCTGGCGGGAGCGGGAAAAGATTGAGTCAAGTTGATCTAGAGTAAGTGACGTGACCTGTCGTGTCGGGGCTTTTAAATAATCTGTCTCCATTAGACTACAGAAACGGAACTGCCGAGGCTCTTCCAGTATGCCTCTTATAAGACTTTCTTTGTTTAGTTTTTTTCCATCTAAAATTAGCTGACAAAATCAAGTAGTAATGCGTTTTAGTATCTACTTGGCCTGTCTGATGGCTTTAGAAACGTTTCTCAAACGCCATTGTTGTATAGAGTTTCTCTTCATTCTTATAGCTGAAACTGTTAAAACTTGCTTCAACTTAGTAGTTCAGCCTGTGCCTTTCGAATGCTCTTTTGATGTAAATATATTTGCGCTTAAGACTGGCGAAGTTTCTGCTCACAGAAATGTATTTGCGTTGTTTTCATCCTTTGAAGGGTTAAGTATTACTTCTTTCAGGCCTAGTTAAATTAGAGGGGATCAACAAGTAATTTTTACTCTGAGAAATACAACGAAGTAATGTATATTCACATTTGTGCAGAAAGTGCAAATATCGATATGTTACTGAATGCGTGAAGGATAAGTATTTGGAAGTGAGGGGCTCGACCTTCTCAAAGTTACAGCCAGACGAACTCAAGGAAAGAAGTGCGGAAATTAGGTTTTGTTCTAATTGAAATGCAGTAATAAGTAGGAAATTAAATATGATCGGGGGCAAGAAGACAACTTGCCGACAGTGGAAGTCGAACCCATGTGCTCCGTATTATGCGTGTGATGCTCTACCAATTCAGCTACACCGGCGGCTGTCTTTTCGTCTGCTAACCGGAGTATTCCTTCACATGCAGTAGAGCAAGTGTGGAAAGTGTGAGCAAGCACCACTCATGGCCATAGCGCTGAGCTGGAAACACCCTTTCAGTTGCAAGCCTCATGTAATAAATGAACTGGGGAGCAGGCAACTGGCAAATCAGCATTAACTTGCTGACTGCTCACTTCAAGGCTGCTAACGTCAATGCCGTCGTTATGCGATGATCGAAGGGAATAAGCGGAACTGATGAGCTCGACTTTTTTTGCTTACAACCACAGAAAGCCTATACAGCTTCAAATGAAAAGCGTTTATGAACATGTAGAGCACCTATCATCAGCGACATAGAAATTGTAACAGCGCAAACACATGCAACCACAAAGTAACAAGGACGAGGCACTTTGTCTCGTCTTTGTTACTTTGTTTGGTTGCATGTGCTGCATGGTTGCGTGCTTTCGTCCTGTTTCGTTGCATGTGTTTGCGCTGTTACAATTTTTACGTCAAGTATGCACCAACTCGCCCAGAAAGAAGTTTTAATGAACTATCATCAGCGACACCAGCAATGTGCAGCACATCAAGCGCTGTAGTGTGTCGGCCGAGAAGTGGACGGCACGTACGAAAATCCTATGACAACCACTTCACCTATATTGAACAACAAATGGCGATAAACAAAATGAAGACATGTCGTCCTCAATAGTTCGAAATCAGTAAAAGCCTCTATTTTTGTTAGTGTACGGAAAAACGGATGAAAAAAAGACCGATAAAAGGACATACATTTACCATAGCTTCAGACAAACTGCACTCATAATCCTCATTTTCACCCGACTGCACGTTGCGAATATTACTTTTCAGAAATAATACTCCGTACTTCCAGTTCACCACGAAAGCTGTCTGAAACGATTGCCCCGTAGCTACACATTGCAGTAAGATGCGACGACGCATTGAGGCCATTCAGATCAACGTCGAGCACCCGAATTACATCACCATGAGCCCGAAATTCCATGTGCCGAAATTCTCGAGCAATCTCGGACGCCATGATATGAATTATTTACCCTACCTGGGCTATCACATCTAACATATACAAAAAGTCGTTATACACTTGCGTTTATGTGTCATGCCTGCCCCCGAATTCAGCCGCCAAGAAACATCCGAGATCCCAATGAATCCCCGCGGGATTTTCTTCGATTTCGTAAACTCTTGGTGCACGCCATTTCACCCGCTGTGCCCGTGCCCGTTCGACATTCCGCAATAGATGCATCTCTTTTGGCAACCGCCTTGTCCTTCTGCCTGTTTTATTCTTTCCGCTCTGTTCTACCCATCTCTATTGTTTTGCCTTTTCTTCGGTTTGAAACGCGATTTTCTCTTTCTCCCGTTCAATGCAGGTTTATTCTCCAATTCATACAATTCCGGTAGGTGACATTATCGGTTTTGCGACTGCTGCATTTGGTTTTCTTTTTTTGCCGCAATGTATACGTTAGCAAGGTAAAACGCAATAACACTCAAGCAGAGGGGTGGCTGTCGGATTCGCCGATTCAGCATCTCGTTCTCATCATTTTATCGGGAATTTACTACAAAGTATCGACCCAAACGAAAGTTTGCTTCTTTCTTGCTTCCACAACATACATTCGTATGTTTTTTCTGGATTGCTTCTCATTTTCTTGGTAGTAAAGACTGGTGCAAGGCCTGTGAGATTGATATGCTCGTATTGTATTTTTCTTCAGGGGACCGTTCTACAGAGAGCTTTCGATTTCAACCGATAAGATAGGAACTTCGTTAGAGGGCCTGGCTTTAGACACTAAAAGCGAGGTTAGCGAATAGGAAAAGTAACTACAAGGAAGAAGGAATATACAAAAAGACAGAATGGTAATCCAGAGTAGCTACAATGCTGGACGCGATGCAAAGTATATCAAGGAAAGGCGAACACAGAGCCGAAGCAAACGCAGTCACCTGGGAGCAGTTTTTTTTTTGTGTGTGTGCGGCATAAATATTATTTTTGATGCATTTTGCTTCGTTCAGTTTCCGCGTCCAGGCGCTTTCAGCTGGCCCGATGTGCCTCATATTTAAATCTCTGCTTGCTTTTGTTTTTCTCATCGCTCTTTTTCTTTTTCCTTTTGTTTCGAAGCTCATTCGTCAAATAAGGTCTGATGACTGATATATGCAGATTTGTGTTGAAATCTTCAACTATTACGCATCCGGCGATTATCTAGGTATTTTAATATTGCAAATGTTTATTCGGGCCGCTTGAGTATTGGAGCATAAGCATTATGTTAATGAAACATGAATGATCATTAAATAGAAGTGTGCATTCACACGATGCGCAACTCTGTACACGGTGCGACTGTGGTTCAGCGTTACGACAGACAGAAATTATGACAGAGCACGCAGACCAGAAAACAAGAGAAACTATAGACTTTTAATGAATTGACGACATAATGCTGATGAGTGCGTTTGGCAGCCATCAGGTGTAATCGGTAATAGCGATGTCTTATATTGAAATTGCAAAAATGTACAGATTTTCTGTATTGAAACACGGAGTCGCATTTCTTCTTTTCAGCTTCATATTTTTATCCCTTCTGATTTTTAAATGCAAAAACATTATTTCCCTTCGTTACAGAGGCCTAGCCGGGCTGGCTTGGTTTCTCGCCAAGAAGGCTCAGTGGGGCGCGAGGGTATAATACGCTTGCTTATTGGCACCTCAGGCTGATACGTCTCGACTGCTTCATAATGGGTTCAACACAACCTGTCGCCTAGTAAATTAAAACTTGCTTCTGAAACTTGTTCTTCGTCTGCATTCACGCCAGGGTCCATCAAAGCAGCAGCCCGCTGCTGTGCGTATTAGGCCACACGAAATTTTTATCTGTTGCGAGGTTAACAACCATACCAGTCCTTCCTTCCCTTATTCAAGCTTGAGCTTTGAGATGCCAGGCCTCATGCTTCGCGTAGCAGCTATTTTGAAAGTGAGAACGCACCAGTGTATTCCATTCATTTGCCGTGACATATAACGCTTTGAGACACTGACTTTGCAGTGTCTTCAAAATGAGCCCATTGGTTGCCAGATGGTATCCTTGGGTATTGGCTAACGTCGGTGGCAGAAAGGTGGCACCTGGCCTTTTGTATCATGTAACACCACAATACATTATAAAAGCACGACACACGTTTGCGATGACGATCATGCAGAGTGACGCTTTTCTCACGTCATGTCTGCGTTCTCCTAAGACGTCGAGCCGTGCAACAGCTGCACATAAACAGCCCGCTAAAACTACGCGTATCTGAATAATCGCTCACAGTTTGTGGAGTGGGCGAGTGTTAGGTCCGCTGATCTGCCGGTATTGTCTGGGGTTTCACAAGGTTCCATGCTTGGTCCTATGTTGTTTTTAATTTATATAAACGGCATTGCTTCTAACATCGATCATTCTGTTACAGTTAAATTGTTCGCCGATGACTGCGTGATGTATAGTGTTGTCAATAGCTCCTCTTGCCAAACACTACTGAACAATACCCTCTGTAAACTCGCGGAATGGTGTGAACCAAACGGTATGCAAATCAATTCTGATAAAACAGTTGCTACGACAATAACCACAAAGAAAAAGCTACTGTCTGATGCGTACCACATTGCTAATAAAGCTCTTCATTCAGTAACGTCTGTCAAATAGCTAGGACCAACCATCGCAAGCAACTTAATATGGGACAAACATTTGAAGAGCGTTTGTACAACAGCGTTTAATAAACTTTGCTTTTTGAGCAGGAAATTAAGACTCACCCTCAAGTGTAAAACTTGAGGCATATCGCATTTTGGTTCGACCAGTCCTTGAGTACGCTTCCGCAGTATGGCACCCATACTACGTTAAAGATATTGCACAAGTAGAACGAATTCAGCGCCTCGCTGCTCGACTTATTGTATCTCACTATCGGTCTTCTTCATCTGTTACCGACATGTTGCAGCGACTGAACCTGGAACCCCTCCGTGTCCATCGAAAGATTTCGAGACTAAAAATGCTTTACTTGATCTATCAGAACTAAGTCGGTCCGCCGCGCGAAACACAGGTCTTCTAGAATTAACCACTCGAATGTTATCCGCCCGCACTTTGCTAGGTCGAAGATGTTTCACAAGTCTTTTCTTTTCCGCTCACAATTGAAGAGTTGAATTGTCTGCCAGCGTCTGTGGTTGATTGTGCAAATATAGATTCCTTTGTGAAATCTTCGTCATTGCAGCTGATGTAAACCTCTCCTGCTAGGGCAGCATTGCTGCTTGCAGTATTTTGAAATAAATAAATAAATAAATAAATAAATAAATAAATAAATAAATAAATAAATAAAAAAAATAAACAGAAAGTAATGCAGAAATACGCACAGCAAGGTACAAAACAGAATAAGCGTCGTTTATTTTGGCATTGATCTTCTATCGTTTGAGCACACATATTAAGCCACTCGTGTACGCATAACATATTTTTCCGTATCACTGACGTTTTATTCACATTATCTGCTGGGCCTTAATCGATGGGGCACTTGTTAACATAAAGATATCGAAGTCGGAGTCAGCGCTGACGTGTCTGCTTCTGTTCTTGCATGCGTTTGACCCCCCCCCCCCCCCCCCGTCTTGCGCTTCCGTCAGTTTAAGTACGCATGCGTACGGTTACACAGACACGGTTGGCTTCTTTATGACTGCAGTTAGTGCTTATCACTTGACGTTTTTCTTTTATAAATGCACACCAGTTTTGTAACACTCTATTTTCGGGCAATATATATCTAGATGACATTAAAAGGAGTCTGTTTGGGATGCCTGGTAAATGGGAATGGTAGTTTGACAGCACATTAGCATAACTATCGCAAGACATATTGCCCGTTCGCGTGTGTTTTTTGACTCGCATGGGCGCGTCAGTATCATTCTACGTGTTTCAGAAGCTTCACTACGTGTCATAAAAATGACGATGAAGCGGGTGATATATGCGCTGCATGGGCCGTTGAACCCAATACAAAGTACCTCACATTCAAGGGCGAAAACGTTACCCAGGAGCAACAAGAATTGAAGCGAAACACTCGAGGAGTTCTGGGTAAGAGACTATTACAAAAGAGAAGAAATACTGCACAAAAAACTATTCGAACGTTGTTGGCACGAAAACTCCGGGCGCAGAGAGTTTGGAATAAAAGCCCGAGGGAAGCGGAACCGGACTTTTCCGGAGGCTTTCTTCCGGGATTTCCTTTGCATCGAGACGTTATTGGTGATTCTCAGTGCAGCTAGATAGCTCGATCTATCCATCACACGCCTTTCTGAACAATTCATAACAGGATGGAGAGATCGGGCTTACAGCACTTTATAGGAGGAGCTGGGAAATTGACATGACATGAACTTCTATCTCTCTCGCTTCATGGGCGCATCAGACTCCTTGCAATCCTGTACAAAAGTTTTCGCAGAAGCTCGAGATGCATCGCTTTGCTTCTGTATTATTATTCCTTACTTGTAAATGGGTGTGTATTTCTTGTATCATTGGCGACAAAGGAGCGAGCACATACGAGATCTGTACTTGCGAAGCATCACATTCGTAATTGCTGTTTACCATTGCCTGATTTCCTTACGTAAGAAATTTTGCATGGTTCAGATTGACTTGCAGCTGATCTTACAATGCTAGTTCTAGCATAAATATGTGTTTTTGTGAACAGTGGCCGAGTTTGCAAACTTAAATTAATTTGTGGTCACTTACAAGTACCTTGTGACACGAATTTCATTCTTGTTGTGCGTGTGATGGCTTGTTCCCTACTTTCTACTTTTAATAAATGTGTCAATTGTTTGATGAGACATATAACCAAGACTTAACTAAACTATAACTTTATGATCTGCGCAACCAAAAAGAATATTTTGTTCTGTGCCATGTCTTTTTTTTCTGCGGTAGCAATGAGATTCGTTGCCGTTTTTAATGCTCTGCAGTTTAACTTACCTTATTTAAACGAAAATCTGCCCAGACAACCACAGAATATTCTTCACAATGCACGTAGATAAGTAAAAGTGACGGGGACGTAGGTGGAAACGAGACCCGAGCAATATGACGAATAGTCAGACAAAATAAAATGGGACGAAAACGAAGCACCAGCTATAGCGCAGGGGTCCCGCCGGAGCCACGCATCCGCTCCGAATTCACAGCAACACATAGATGCAATTCCTTCGAAGTTCACTTTTTTTTTATCTTTCAAACATCAGAGGTGCAGGTGTAGCGTTTCATTTAATCACCCCGTCCTTCATTCTGGGCAGGGCTTTCCACTTCCTATACTTTTTCTCATATGGTTCCGGGCGAATAGAGGCACGTTGAAAACTGAGTGAGTAGTGAAAATTAAAAAATATATATATATAAATGTATATATACTTATTACGTCTTAACTGTGCTATTTCACTTTTCTTTTCTGTTTCTTTTGTTACATTGATTTTCTCTAAGTATCCTGTTTCCTTAGCAGGGACCGAGCCTCCGCCGGCCCGCCCTACGCGATGACTTTCCTTTCAAAATGTTTGCGCGACGTGCAGGAGTCGACCCTCCACGCTGATTTTACTGCAGATTTGGCGAAAAGGCAGACCATCGTGTTGTCGCACAGCAGGAAATGAAATATAAGACTTCTAGGCTAACGAGAAACAATCAACAATATTTGCGTTCTTGCTGACGCGAGGTATAAAGTAAAATTGTGCGAGGATATAAACCAAAATATATTGTGAAGGGAGCTTTTGTGATTAACGGAGATGAAAACAAAAAATATTACTTTGGCTATATAGCAGTCGGTAATGCAAGACAAGAGAATCACAATAGCTGTGTGCAGTTCATTTGATAAGTAGATGAAAAATTTACTACATATTCGTTCCAGCATGAACTATTTAATCAGCCGTGAAAATAGCTGCCCAGTTTACCAAACTCGGGGAAGTCATTCATTATCTTTATTTTTGTTTCAGTATGCGTCTTTCTCGCATGATATTCGCGTTTTCGTGTAATGTAATAATAATATTTCTGCGCCGGACTTAAGTACAAATATAAGTATTGGTTCACCTTGAATCACAGTAGGCTGTTCTTTTGAGCTCACAGATATGATAATTTTTTTGTCTTGCGAAGGCTACTCAGAGAGTTAGTATGCCTTCTTTTATTAAGGCAAAAGAAAATGAGCGAATTCGTACGGTTCGCTTCATTGGCCTGTAGCTAAAAAAGTGGGAGCACAAAAGAAGAGGAGACACACACACATGCGTGCCTCCAAATGTTTGCGTGTGTGTGTGCCTCCTCTTCTCTTTTGCTACGTATTGTTTGCGCTACAGTATAAAAATGGCAACCTAATTGTCTTTTTGATTATATTTGGCTTAACAGAAGTGTCCCTAGTGAAGAAGCCTCGTATTCTCTATAGTTACTATATCCAATAACATCGTATGACATATAGAAAAAACAGGTTTTTGTATGGGATCCCACATGTTGCATATCTGATTACTGGATATCTGAGTTATGGGGCATATAAATTTTTAATAGGGACGTGTGCATGTTGTTGTGAGTGTGTATATGTTGATTAAGCTATGCAACAGTCCTAGACACCTCTCTGTTCAGATGTTTGAACGGCTTGTCATGAAAATAAGATCGTTGTGTAAGTTTGTATAAGCCAATTATGTCATCCTAACACCAGTTGCAATCTAGCTACGCATGTTCGTTTTTCTTTCTCTCAAGCGGCCTCCTCTCCTATAACACTCATTTTCTGCTATGATCGACATCCATTGGCCTCTTGGGGTAAATTTAATGTTTTTTTCCGGGGGAAAGTAACTGGCTGACACATTCCACAATACGTTCGTGTACAGAGACGCTCGAAACCTGATGTAGACACACACAAGCATACCGCACCGCTGAACAACACGTGCTGAAAGGGCCTAGAATAACCTAGAAGTATGTGCAAAAGCGGGCAAACTAATGAGCATGCAAATATGTCCTACGACACGATGACTTCTTTTGCACTCGTGAACAATCATTCATACTTCGCATGCCGGAGCCTACCGCAAAAATACTTACTCAAACTTTCAGTATGAAAGGTGGTGAGGTCGAGTGATTCAGCTGAGCTGTGGATTTACTGTGGGGCTTGTCATTACGCGAGCTCTGGTCAAGTGGAGCTTATAATTGTGTTGCATGAGAAAAAAAAAAGAAAGTACATGGACAGGCGTGTCCAGGAAGTGTAGAGGCACCCAAGGGAGTATATTTCTCGGGGCAGTTTTACGATGCTTTCTAGAAGAACCTTCAAGGAAATTGTGGAGCGTTGCTGGTGGCTGCTGCTGCATCTGATTTCCTTTTGTTTTTTTTTTCTTTTTTTTTTACTGAATAGCTCACAGAAAAGAGCACACTCCTATAAATAATCTGCTTATATGCTGCCCCTTCTTCAGTACACCCTGCAGATGGGCCCGAGGCCTCCTCTCTTCTCTACGCAACTGAGCAGTGAAACAACAAAAAAAAAACTACCTGAATATCTTGGCTGAAGCAAATTCACACAGCCACGGTATCACGAGGACAACATTGCAGGCCGTAAGTCTTTTCTTAAACTTAATCATTATAAGCCATTTTTCCCAGGGTTTGGCATGTTGGCGCTGTTCGTTTCTCGCCATTCAAGGTATGCCTAACATAGAGATACTGCAATAGTAAAATGAGCCCCCGCCCCCTCCACCCTGGATAAAGTTTCATGACAGTGTTGGTTGACGATTTAAACGGGGCCATATGCAAGTGGGCCAAATCGCTCTATGAACTAAAGTGGGGTATAAAGGCTACAAACAGGGATAAGGTGCCTCAGACGGGCCGGTCAACATTTTGATAGACCTATGTTCGTGTTGACGAAGATAGGTCCTCCTATCAAAACGTTGGACAATCTTTCTGAGACACCTCATCTCTGTTTATAATCTTTATATCACGGTGTGCTGCCCCATCTGTTAGCCGCCTTCATGATTTCAGATTACTATGAGATACATGAAATGCGGATTAGGCTGCGCATTAAACTGTCAAGAACACTGAATCCGCCGTCACACGGGTCACGGGGCCTTGTCGTGGTGTTTGCACGTCTTGCAAGTTTGGTGGCGAGGCACGTAATTGATGTGCTGTAAGGCAGTTGCACGATATTATTAAAGTTTAATTAACAATTTCACAATGGGCTCTCTTCACGTGACTTGCAAAATACCCATTGGATCAGCATAATTTTCTTTTAATGAGACGTATCAAATCGAAAGACGAAGTGAATAATAAACGACGATAATCTTCACTTGAGAGGATCTGCGTTCCCACGAAATGCTATAAAATGGTTTCCTTGTATGGCTGATGAGGGATTACTTTGCATGCAGGACTAGCCTGTCTCAATCTTGGCACGTTTCTTTCTCTGTTTTTTGCAGCTTTATTCGCGCGCTGAGATGACCTTCTTTGCCAGCAACAACCCAGAATATACATAGTGTTTTCTTTTTGAAACCACATTGAATTTTCATGAAAGAAGGCTATAAGCGCACTGAATGTAGCGTTTTCGCTGAAGAGTTCCTATCGGCGAGATGAACACTTTTTATTGTATCCGCATTTTTTTTAAAGATATTGAATTTAACACCCAATGAGATACATTTATACTCGAATTCGAACGTTAAATCCAGGCAATATCTAAACCGAGCGCGCCGAAGAGCAGAAAGAACAGCCTCACTATCATATCAGACCTAAACTCTGTGACGACAAATGCGAAGAACTTTCAAACTAAAGGTATTGGCCAGTCGCGGCACTAACCATTAAGCATGTGTGGTCGTGTGCCTGGTCAGGAGTGACCGCAACATGCTGTCATTCAAACTTTGTTCAACAATTCTTGACGGGGCGTTGTCGTATGACGCGCAATGGGACGCACTCGGTCTTAATATCGTCTCGATTGAGCTTTACAATTTAATGATAAATGTATCGAAATATGTGTGACTTTCAATAACAAAGAAATTTGTGTGCACTAAAATGTGACTGCTCCAAATTGGCGTTTAAGAAAACTGCCCCCAGTGAACTAATAGAAAGTCAAATAACTAGTTTTAATTAGGCAATCTTCCGAAGCTCGCGTTGTTAGCGGCAAAGTAGGCCCATATCCCCTAATAACTCGTCTGATAAAACACCACGATCACTGTGCTCATTACGTAAAAAAAAAGAGATCTTTGTCTGTCTAAAAAAACAGCCTCTATATCCTTGCTAAAGTAGGAATATTCTCCTTTAATCAGAGGCGGTCCGTTTTTTTTTGTTTTTGTTTTTTACGGGAACGCAAACGGGATTCTCACCGCGGTCAGGTTCGTAAACATCATCCCCGCCGCATCCATTAAGTGGCTCCAATAAATTTACCTGTGGCTCGGACGGAAGCAAGACTTACGGCTGAACGTAGTCACGGTAACTGTCGATGGTAACGCGATTAGCATTCGAGCAGTGTTGTGGTCAGGTTTATTTACCATCTGTAGTTTTCATTGTGAGACTTCCGTTACTTCGGCTATATATGACACAGTCCAGTACCTTCATATGTTATGGCACTTCCTTGCCAAAGTTGCCCATGCGCCTGGCGGCATGAAGACGATGGAATGATAAAGGTGGTATGGCGACGACGTGACAGCACTGAAGTGCCGTTGCTTAAATGATAACAATGGTATGTAGACAACCAGAAGACGGCAACATGACGACAACTGGAATACGATAAGTGTACGGCGACAGTACAACAACAACCAGATGACGAAGCTAGAATGAAGACTATGGCACAACCACGACGACATGACGACAACAGTGTGACAGCCTGCTGTGATAGCTATTGTCTGACGACGATGAAATGACGGCGATGACATAGAAGGACGATTGAATGACGGCATCATAATTACAACAGAATGGTGATGAAATAATTATGTCGGTGGCTCGACTAAGCACTGACGACAATGGGATGACGTTACTGGAGTGATGACCATGAGAAAGCCACAGCATGAAGATGACGACTTGACGAGAGTCGGTTCTTTATTTTAGGATGGGACGATGTAACGACCGTGACGACGTTGTTACAACGAATATATTACAACTACTCTATGACAACGATGCAATTATTAAGATGACACTACAATGCTAGGAGGAAAATGGGATGATTATTAGTGTGTGATGACAGTGGAATGACGAGGGCTGTATCAAGAAACTTGTATAACAACGATGGCACAACGATGATATATTGGAAGTCGTCTTCAGATATTTCCCTTCGTATTTGCAGATACCCAGAGCTAGCGTATTTTCTACTCGTTTCATATGCCCGTTTATTCCTTCTTCCCGTTGCTCATGCAACAATCTAACATGCCCTTCCTCCGGATTTATTCTTACGAAGACAATAAGCCGCAACGTTATTACTTGTTGCAGTTTCTGTTCACGTGATTGATCTCCAATACCTGGCTAAATTTAAGTATACTTGCTCCATGACTGTTGGAATTAACTTATGAAGGCTCCCTAGCATATGCTTTAATGAATGTGAATTAGTCCGAACCCAACCTGCATGTTTCAATTTAATGGCAGTGTGTTGTGAGCATGACAAAGACTACATCTCTCATTCATTTCACACCTAAGAGCCCGCCTGTTTTTGTCGCCCTTTCAAGCCGCCTTTGCCAGCGATTAAAACGACGTTATTCATTGATAGCTATGATAGTTCTTCAAATGTAAAGAAATGTATGCAGCAGGAAAAACTAGCAATACGAGCCTAACATAGCTTCTAGTTCGAAATTTGAAAGAGGTGAACCACTCCACAGGGAACCTACACTAAAGCCTTATTATTTTCCAATGTGTCACTCAGCGAATGCTTTACAACCAAGAAAAAGAAACTAATAAAGAACTTTATCCGCAGTACTACAGTGTATGATTTAGGTTGCCTACTGTGTTAACTTCGGACAACTTACCTGCTACGAAACACGCTGAAATGAAAACCAATTCTATTTTTTCACAATTTCGCATACTTCGGTGTCGAAACTGTGGTAACACGTATTTCAATTGCGGATCATTCTCTTTATTTTAAGTGATCTTACTTTCAGAAGCTGGCTTTTTTTTTTGTTCGAAAACGCAACGGCAGAAGCTGTACCGCCGTGGGATCATCTGGGTGAGCCACGCCCTGAATCGTCCTTTTTCTCGCATCTTGGCTCATTTCTAGGGGAACCTATGCTGTTTTTATTGTAAAAAGGCGATTCATACAATCTTCAAGCCATTGTTTTATTTTTCACCGCTAAGGAGAAAACATGTATAATAGTGGAACGCACAAAAAAAAATATACACTCACACTTCTAGGTCTCTCTGGATCGTGTTCGGAATAAACCGAACAGGGGAAATTGCTATTTTCCCTCCTTACTGAACAACATTCACTTCGGAGAAAAAGCCTGGCACATCGTGTTTCCTTGCAACATTCACTTCTTTTTTTCTAGGCTGTCTCCAGAAAGAAAAAAACTGTCGGCTCAAGAGTTCATTTTGCCCGCACTGCCGTGGTTCCGAAGCAAAGTGAAAAGGAAATATATCATGTGAGTGGGTCGTTTTCATGTTTTGCGTTTTCATGCACTAACACGTTGCTTTCTCTTACTATATACCGATGTAGTCCATTATGATTGAAGACAACACTGAAATCAAAATGGCAAACCTGTATTTCCTTCCATTTCAATATACAGACGTGCGCTCTGCTTTTCCCTTTTGTTTCGCTTAGACATATATATATATATATATATATATATATATATATATATATATATATATATATATATATATATATATATATATATATATATAAAATCTTCAAATGTCTTTCTTTTTCTTTTCTTTGCTATTCTGGATGCCCTGTCTGGCAAGGTCGCTTAAATGTCGACACAGCTCCATGAGTCGGTCTCCTTTTCCTGGAGCTGTTCTGCCTCCCGAGTCCTATTTCTAGGCGATCGATCAAGCGGTCGCTTCTTTATCTACGAAAAAAAAGCAGTCAAGGACAATTTTGCGACCTTGAAATAAAACAGAAAACGAGATGCAGGAAGCCGTCCCGTTTTCTCTCTTTTAAATTTTCTCATTTTCGCAAAGCGTGCCTTCTACAGGCTAGCGGTTTCTTTATTGGAGAACACAAATGTGTGGGCTACTGAGCTCACTTTGGTCGACATAACCGCTCAGTTTTGCACAGGTTCTTGCATATATGCTATTGAGCTTTATTGAACTTATATACTTTACTTCTCACCAAGTGGAGCAGAACATAGTGACTCACACTTTCAGAACTTTTCTCACAGATTTCCTCGTGAGCCGGCGTGGTCCAGGACGAATCACAATGATTGGTGTGATAAGATGTTGAGACATTTGTCATGGCACTTAGGTAAGAAACCTTTTGTGAGCTTTGACCTTCAGTATCTTAATTAGCCGTACAAAACATTTTCCTATTTGTAGAAAACGTAGATCCCTCTTTCACATCGTTTCGGGCTCTTAAAAGAAAGGATTAACGAATGGTAAGAGTTTCCCCACCGGTTGCCACCGTAACTACTTGATGCTGCGCTCATTAGACCAACTAGAAATGGACACAGAGAGAGATACTGGATAGAGCAAAGAGGCACTATTGCTGCTTCCTTGCCGAAATAAGTGAGCCTCAGCACCTGCGAGGGAAAGGGGAAATATAGAAAATAGAAGGATTGACCGTTGAAAGCATCATTCGGTAGGCAATCCAAGCGAGACGGACTGCTAAAGCGACCATGAGAACCCGGTTGCGTCCAGAAGCAGGAGGACACCTCTTAAGACTGAGCCGTGCTGACATTTCGGCAAAAGCAAGTTTGTAGGAGAGGCCGCAGGCAGGCTCATACGCCGGTATGAGCAAATCAGAGTCACAGCCAAAGTTGCGCCGCTGTCTCTGACGAGGCGAAGCTCTACAGGTAGGGCAGAATGCTCTGCCCTTGCTTAGCCTTTTAACAGCGGTGGAGGTGCAACCAACTCTGAGGCGTATAAGGACAGATAGCTCTCTCTCTATGAACCCTTTCTAAGGGGGCAAGCAGAGGTGGTTTCCATTGGCTATCCGAGGGTCAGATATTTGTGTTGAACCAACGTCTCAAAGCAAAGCGTGTCCAGTAAAGTCAAAAGTCACTATGACGGCGTTTATGACAGTCGGATGGTGTACCCGTGATGCAAGGCCATTAACCTCTTCATTACCCGGAATCCCTATATGGGAAGGAGCCAGTGAAGGAAGACGTCGATACCACTAGCTTGGAGGGCACCCCATCTAGTCAACAGCATGCCCTAGGTATGCTCAGCCTTCTCATGTTCGGTTCTGAAAGGCATGCAGGGAAGAGAGGGAGTTGCAAAGGACTGATAGAGCGAGCAGCAGGGGTCTCTCAACATGAAGTCTACCGTGAAGTATAGCCCAGCTATTGCTGTGGTGGTAGTGCCAGCCCCGACGGGGAGGCGAGAGGCGAGAAACAAGGATCTTGTGATGTAGTGCGGGACCTACGCATGCTGTTGCACCGGAGCCAAAATAGACCAAGCAGCGCCCACTGTAAAGATGGAGAAAACCTCTAAGCTTAGACGGATGGATGGATGGATGGATGGATGGATGGATGGACGGACGGACGGACGGACGGACGGACGGACGGACGGACGGACGGACGGACGGACGGACGGACGGGTGGATGGATGGATGGATGGATGGATGGATGGATGGATGGATGGATGGATGGATGGATGGATATGAGCGTCCCCTTTGCAACGAGGCGGTGGGTTGCGCCACCAAGCTCTTGCTATTATACTACGTAATGGCTTACCTCGGTTAAAACAGAAAAAGAAAAACAACCGCTTTGAATTCTTATAGCCAAATTTTCTCACCTCCGATTGTGAACTTCGCTTTTGTACGTCTCCGTTTTTTGTCGGTTCCCCACTTTTCTTCTAACAATCTTCTAATTGCCTCTTACTAATCTCTTTCGCGGACATATTTACTTTCCCCTTCCTTTCGCTGAACCCAAGGGCTTCAAGGTGGAGATTAGTGCTTAAATCGATCACTGGGCAGATATCTCCACATCCTAATAAAATATGCTCCATCATTTCCCTAGCTTTACCGCAGCAAGCATATGCTTCTTCTCATTTCTTACATCTCGCTTTACAAGTGCGTGTTCTAAGGCATCCTTTTCTTGCTGCTAAAAGTAATCAGCTTCTCTTTGAGTTATCATAAGTTGTTGCTTGCCTGATTTCGTTTTTTCATCTTAAATATTTACTCATGGCATGTTTCTTTTCCATTGCCGCCACTCATGAGCACTGAACGCATCAAAATTTTACAGAATAATTAATTAGGGTAATTTTACACATCAAATGTTACAGCTCCATACGACAGAAGTAAACTCTAACTTCGAGCGTACAAAAGAAGAATACAAGAGAACAGCGCAATTGAAATTCGTAAACTTTTTTGCCATTCTTAATATGAGACCCAACATTCTGTCCGACGCACTAACAATGCTTGAAACATGTTATTCGAAAGGCTGTCGGGAGTCAACCAATATTCCCAAGTAGTGCGTACAACTCGCTCTTTTCAAAGGAATGTCATTAAATGGGTATTCGTACAGTAAAGCGCACATTTTGCGATTAAAAGAAACACCACATGTTTTAGTTGGACTAATACGCAACAAGTTGGAAGCACACCACTCCGCCACAGGATTCCCATCTTCCTGTAATAATTGACATTCTTGCGCTAATTCAATTTCGCAATAAAATTTATAATTCTCATCGTACAAAAGGAGACGCCAATGACACAAGTGCTCTTCAAATCCTATTACTAACGATATTGAAAAATAATAGGCCTAAGATAACCCCTTGGGGAGCACACCAGAAGTTTATTCATAGCGTAAGTACTACTTAACATCAACGCGTAGGTTACTTGAACAAGATGGACAGGTAGTATATATTCAGTGTGCAGAGACTACAACTGACGCCACAACTCAAAAGTTTGTTGATAAGAAGGTCATGAAAAGCAACATCCAATGCTTTCGACAGGTCGACGCATACTCTATCTAACCCTTTCCGGTTAGCAACATCGGGGCTCCCAGTATTAAGAAAAACAACAAGGTCTGTTTCCACAAGCTTTCCATGAGCAAAATAATGGTGGTATATACTAATGTTATGCTTAAGGGAAAACGAAAGATGCGTAAATATAGTTGGTTAAAACACTTTTGTAAGCAGAGACAGAAGGAGCATGGGGTGATAATTTTTGTTGTCCCGCATGCTGCCATTTTTACGTACTAGCACAACTATTGTATACTTCCAACAAGTAGGAAAGGCGCTCATAAGCAAGAATAAAGGTGTGCGTAAGGAGAGGAACAGAAATAGAAGAACATCCTTTGATAACAAATTTGGTATCAGCCAAAGCAATAAAATGCTTTAGTTTCAACTTACCGCAACCACTATATCGTGTTCTGAAAAACATGAAATGTCTAAATGGTCACTATTCATTATTTCAAGTGGAAACTTGAATACCTTTGCGCTTAGCATGAAGTCATACTTCTTAAGGGTGCAGGCTCTTTTTCTGAAGAAGTCAGCTAAAAGGTATGACGAGACCAAGGACATCGGCTGCTTGGTAAATGGTCAGTTCTTCATTTGCTATTGTCGATGTACTTACGCGTTACATTGCAAGAAGGTCAGACCAGGTGTTAGAGAGCTGAAGTTTGCCCTGAATTGACACATGCAGAACATGTTCAATATATTTAGTTGCATTCATCTGAGTTTTAAGGAGTATACTGGCAGAAAAGTCTTCTTTGCCTGTTTTCTTGATTTCTCAACTGGTTGTCGACTTCATAGTTACGGTACGAAGCCCTAACTTTTCCAGAGGCCCAGAAATGAATAATTACAGCACCTTTTGCACGGCCTGCCCAAAACGCTCATCAAGGGCAGCGCGGCTTCAGACGTGAAAACCGTTACGTATTACGTTACCGAATGCTGAGGCGGCAGGTGTGTTACTGGAAAGCCTATGCAGTGACTGTGTGGCCGAAACGTGCCAAGCTAACCATTACGACTCTTCACTCCTCTTGGAATCGCATGTGAACGCTCTCTCTCCTATTCTCGCGTCCAGTACTGAATGGACTCAGCTTTAAGGACCATGGCCACAGTGCGTTTGTAGGCCTCGATATTACATCTGGCACTATGAGGCCGCCAAAACAGGTTTTGGCGACGTCCGAAGCCGCGCAGCTCATGGCGCGTGTTTTAATATCGTCGTATAATAACAAATATAATTAATTATTTGCTTGGTTCTCGAGAAATTGAAACTCCATAACGTTTTTACTCTGGCGAGGGCTATAGAATAAAAGATAATAAAGGCAGTGTACCATGGAAGAAGCGTTACGTTTATTTATTCTTTATTTTCAGCGGTTTGTGAGTAGAGGAGCGTATCAAAACCTAATTCTCGCATGAAACATTTGTTGCTAAAAATGGTTATACAAACAAGAATAACTGCTTATATTTATTTTATTCTAAATCCCCGTAGTAAATAACTCGTTTCCTTCACTGACACATCTACCTGACTGCTGTTTTCTAGTTGTTGATTTAAAACACTCAGCAATGACAAATAAAATATACAATACCAATTTTAACGTAAACTCTGCCCACTTGCACAACAGGTTTACAGGCAAAGCACGCTTTACAGGCTTATGAAAACACAATCGGACAGCTGCAGAAGTGTAAACTTTACAAAAATCGTAACCCTTCATGTGTAAAGGGATGTTGTGTATTTTAATATAAACTATATGAGGTAATTTGTAGTAATATCTACATTATAATCTAGAGAAATTGAATGAATTATTATAATTTCTTTTTTTTTCTTTTTGAAGTAAAGCCACACTTGCATAGGACCGTATTCGGGGTATCAGGTAACAGGACACAAATACAACCTGTTCGTTATTATTTAGTGCATGTTTACATAATAATAATCAAGACGCTTAGTTACAGGAGTGGATAACGGGTGATATATAAGAGCACTATATTATTTCGTTTAATATAAGAGTAATAGAATAGACAAGGAAAATTGTAGGCATGTGATTAACCCGCCGGAGACAAGTAAGTCATATCCTTGATATCACTGTTCATTCGTGCTGCAATTATTAAATAATTGTATCTTGATTATTTCGACCATGGCAAATTGTGCACAAGTTATGCTTGTGTGTTCTTACGCTAAAGCATTACACAATCCAAGAAATTTACAAAAAGGCCCTTTTAAAGCAAATACTATTCAGGCGTCTTGCGCCAACTTCTTACATTTTATACCGCCTGTTTATATGTAGTTTATTCTTTTATATTTGTAGAGACATTGCGAACGCAATTATATTGTGCTTATTCGGCTGGTATTACTCTATTATAACGTTGTGCATTTGTCAAGTGAGCTTAACGTCTCTTGACATGGCAAACATTTTAATACTGTAAATGTTATGGTTGGTTATTACCTCGTGCTTATTTGAGATCTTGTTATGGTTATTTCCCTAATTTCATGTTTATCACAGCACCAATTGTCTGATAATTGCGATATGGTTGAATAAAACGACGCTATTCACGCATTACTCTGCCTAAACTTAATACGAGAGACCATGAGGTCCGAATAGATGAGGAGGGAAATAATCCGTGCAACCATTATCTGTTTCATATTAGCGTATATTATGTGAATGCACATAAATGCTACATTTTACGATGCCACCTGCATGCTTACAGCAGGAATGTTTGTGTCCTATACGACAACATCTCAGAAAGCAGCAGCTTGCTGCTTAGTCAAAAATGATCCAAAGCAAAAAAAAAAAAGAGATACATGTAGTTACTAGAATGAGCACATGTTATAAAGAAGTGTCTAGAACGTTACAGCAAATAATTTAAAGAGACTTCTAAATGTGAGTGTTTTTGCGTTGGTTTTGTAACAGGCACTATCCTAAGGCTACTGCAAAACGAGTCAGCAGAATTGAGCGTTGCTCCTCTGTTATTCATCCTTCCTCTTCGCTGCTCGAAATAGAGCTGCTGTGACCTATTTTACGGAAAAGAAAACATACTGACAAAACCAAAAGTAGAATTGCTGCGAGGCACGCCAGTCCACGTTTCTCGCATTCGCGAACATTTGTCAGTTCAAGGTTTGTGTTTTGCAGAAAAGGAGCTTTAGCGTCCATATTTATATTGTTTGCCATTCTTGCCTGGTTCGATGCCCAAGGTAAACGCTGCGTGGAAATCTGGGAAGTACTTACGATAAAAATTTTTTATTGTAAATGCCAATGCGAGTAGGCACTACTGAATGATCTTGCTATATATTGGTGACAATATTTTCGTTTTGTTGTACAGTATTTTGAATTTCTTTCACGCGGTTTTCTTTATTATGCTCTTCAGCAGACAGACTGCGCCTTTCCAACAAAACTTGATGGTGGCCGATGTAGGCTCCTGCTGTTTATCACTCGTATCCTTCCCCTACTGTTTGCTCGCGGAAAATATAAATGTAAATGTGTACAAAGTTCCCGTCCCAGGCCCCTACTTCTATTTTTTCACCTTGCAAGTGCACCGTTTCCATGCGCTTTCGCGATAAAATTCGTCCTTTCTATGCAAGCATTGATAAACCTACTAAACAGAATTGACTTAATAATGAAAGACGGAAAGTGAATACTGTAAAGAGAAGAACTACTGCGAATAGTCTGCGTTCCACTTGATTAAGTGCCTAAAGAGTCGTCAAAATTTAACAAATAATTTCAGTTGCATAAATGAGAGGTATAGACAATAGCTCAAAATATATTGCGTTAGAATGATTTCATCCCCTTGAAGGTACTGTCAATGAAGCAATGAAGATAAGATAATACAACCTTTATTGCATAATTCTTTCTTTGCGCTGAGTATGTTTCTCATTCTTTCTCTAAAGTAAATGACACAGCTTTCTATAAATCCCTGTAAGCGTCTTGAATATGTAATACTCGAACTGTCGCTTACTTGGTAAGTACGCGGAACAGAAAAGAGGGGGATGTGGACTGCATGACTGTGTGGAGTACACGACCAGCAACCCTGGGCTCCGACCCTTAATTTGCACAAAGTACTAAGCTCCACGTGGAAGAAGGAGCTTCAGAATCTATTCCTGTAATCAAAGAGGCCAGCCGGCAGGTACTTCGTTAAAGCTTTGAAGGGTGTCCAATAGTGTAGGCTGACAATGACCCAAAGTGTACACGGAAAACAATATGCAATTTTGTAGGGAATATATGTATATATATATTGTAGTGATGCCTTGAATAGGACACTGAATTCTGGCTGCGCCAGCAGCAATAAGAAAAAAACGAGGCGTAAAATTGGACTTTGGGAAGCGTCCGAAAATTTTCTGCAGCTTCCGGGCGACGCATGGTTCTACATAAAGAAGCACTTAGTAGCAAGCAGCAACGGAAGGCCGTTGCTACGCAGGCGTTATGACAAAAACCTCAAACATAAGGCAGATAAAAAAATGGTAATACGATGTACTTTGTACGGATGGCCCAAATGCACGTGTCTGGTACTCATATCGGAAAAGGCTGTACAGTACATTACATACTACTGCAACCGCATGCATGCATCTTGGCAAACAAATCAAAGTGAGTACGCTTGTTCGAGGATAAATAATGTAATAAAATATCGGGGAAGAAACATGCAGTAGGTGGAAAATTGAGGCTGCACTAAAAGAGAAAGGGGTGGGTATAAAGTATTTCCGGCAATTCCGTGGAAATTTCTATCAGGACCCACGGTTCTCCTCTTTCTTGGCCTGCGTTCGCAGTACGTCTTCCGCTCATAGTCTGTGCGAGCATCTTTGCTCATTCTGTGCAAGTTTTCGTCTGCTTTATTTTGCTTTACCTTATTTACCCTAAAAACGCATTCATAAAGTGAATACCTCTCACAAAAAAAAACGAAAGGACAGTTTTCATTACGTTTTTGTTTCTATTTATCTAAAAATTTGTCTAAGTTCACTTTAGAGCTGCATCAAATTCGTGGGGACCAGCTTGGGAAGGGCTGCGTAAATAGGTGCAGAAGGGCCTGCTCAGTATAAAGAAAGGCACGGCTTCAGGTGTGGTTCAGTATTCCGTGATAGTCATGAGCATAACTTTTTATTTTTTTTGCTATATCAGGCAAAAGAAGCAAGTGAACTTCATAGTTTATGTACTACATTTATTTTCAAAATTGTACGAGTGTAGAAAAGTTAAAATTGACAAATTAAAAGAAAGACGCTGCGGAAACTTCGAAGTTTAAATTTGCTTTGGAATGAAAGCCATAAAATACTTCCACCCAGCATAACATAGATGAATCATTGAAATCTTCATAGGAAGGCTGGCATGTCTTGCCCAATGTAACCTTGACTGATGTGCGGCACAGAAAACTCGCATGAGCATGAAGTTTAAGCTTTTGAAGCGAGAAAAATGTCAAACACGCAACTCAGTGCATAGTTGTGTTTGTGAATACGAAAGTAAAGCATATTTTTCCAATATCCTCTCCATGGCAATCGAGAATGCTTTATGGCCGAGTTTAACATATATCTGTCCATGTTTATTTACACATCAGGGACACTTGATCTTTTTCTGCTTTTTCACCGGGGAGCGTCTTCTATCCTCTAATCTCTCTCTCTCTCTCTCTGGCTTTTATCATAAAGGCGTTTGTTTTAAAACGGCAGGGTTCCCTTGAGGTCACATCTGAAAATTTTGAGGCTTTGCCTATTTGCTTCTCTTATATAAAGCTTTGGCCTCGATACAATAAATTGAGTTTACATCATAGTAAATGTACGGCCGTTCTCCCTTAGAGACAAATGAGCTCACGAGCAGATGTCACCGTCATGGCACTTTGCGTGGTTTACGTTCACTGAAGAAGGCCCTCGCTTTCCTTCTGCGCTTTTTAAACAACTGGAAAGGTTGCAACAATTATATTATTGTACTATCTGTCTTGCATTGATTAGCTTGCTTCAACGTGCTTGAATACTGTTTCTTCTGAGCCAGCTCAACAATGACTATGTTATGGTGCACTGCAGAGCGGATTCACAAATGGGGCTCAGTTTTTTTAGAAAATTTTGATCGAAACAATTTGCTGCACTTGCTGTAATCGCTAGTTATTTCATTAAATAACCCTGACTGATCAACTAGTCCGCTTTTAAATGCACTTCCACTAGCAAGTACCATTTTTTCGCAGGTAACTTGTTGCAGTCCAATGTAGCTAGAAAGGTACCATTTTGGGCAATTCCCTAATGCGGGTGCGTCTGATACGCTGTCCTAACTTGTTCTTCTAACCACGGCAGGCACCAGTCAATTAACCTTTATGAAAAGTTTTAAATCCGGCTGTAGGATACACCGGAACTTCCATAATACAGCCCTGTTTTTAGCATAATAATACAGCGTAAATGTAACTTCTTAAGCTATTTTGCTCACATTGCTGTCACCCTCACATTCTTTGTCTTCTGTTTACTCACAGACCACGTTAAGGCCAGCATACGTTTAGGTACTGTTCTTATCATATTACCCTAGATATAAATATGGAAATTTACAGAAACACAGCTTTTTACTACAAGGAATTTAAAAGGCAATGCGGCATATGACACGCCACGATGTATTGTTTTCGCCGGATGGGAATATTAAGCGACAAAAAGCATCAAGTGTATCTATTTTATGAAGCGAAAGCGAACAACCTAGTTGTACGCTTGACGCATTCTCCTAAATCTGAACGTACCACACGACACATCTCTAGGCGTAGAGAGCTCTGCTAGTTGGTTGGGCTGGTTGGCCAGCGTTTACAACAAAGTAGCCTAGCTGTGCACGCTTACCGATATATTTTCTAGTACATTGGTACATGCCTTCCCATCTTTTATGTGTGCAAAAAAAAAAAAGCTCGGTGTTTACCAGTGCGCTTGAACTGTGTTTCATAACGCGACGCATCCCGTTGGAAATAGCTGTCTTGCGCCAGAGCTCTTCAATTTTACATACGTAATTTCTGACACCAGTTCTTTAACAATAAGCGCTTTCGCCTTTCCTGATAATTCGCAACTATGCCGTTTCTTTCATTCCACACATGCATGACTCCACCTCAGGGGCTCGATGGAGGCAGAGGACTTCATCAGCGATGACATATCCAGCATTTCTCAGCGCGAATCGCAGCGTACCTTCGATTCAATTCATTACTTCGACTAGCTTCCCGTGAAAAGTTCTAACCATACTGATGTACGAAAAAAAAAGACATATACGAATCAGTGCTTAGCAAGTTCATTCCGGTAAAGACGAAACGTGAAAGAAATATCGCTTTTTGTAGAAAGAAGTACGAGCCTAATATAGCGTTTTTTTTTCGGAATGATCGACATGGGGGGGGGGGGGGGGGGGTACGGTTCCAAAACCCGCCTTGGTGGCTTAGTGGCTAATCCCGGCCACGGCGGCCGCATTTCGATGGGGCCAAAATGCGAGAACACCCGTGTACTTAGATTCAGGTGCACGTTAAATAACCCCGCGGGGTCCAATTTCCGGAGTCCCCCGCTACGGCGTGCCTCATAATCAAAAAGTGGTTTGGCGCGTAACACCGCATAGTTTTAAGTCTTCAACACCTCCTTTCTTTCTTTCTTTGTCGTGTTTTTTTAGCACCTATCTCCTCTTCCTTCTCTACAGGACCCTCCCCCCCCAAAAAAAAAAAAACAAGCAAGAAAGAAAAATGTCAAGGTATCCTTCAAGAAATCGCAAAATATGTTCTCTCCATTCTCTAACAAAACGAAAATGTGGCCTAGGTGTGGAGCAGATACGGCACTGCTCGTTGAAAGGAGAGAGGAAGAGGCATACGAGGGTGGGAAGGTGCTGCTGGTTGGAGTCATCGTCACAAACACAAACGGTGACGATGGCACGAAAGTGGTGCATTATACGTGTGGTGCAGTTGGAAAAAGCGGTAGCCTGGCAAAGGCGTGCCTCGGAGAGAGAAAGCGCGTTGTCTAAATCGTTGAACTCGGGCGAAAGACGATAGCAAGAGCCTGCGCCCACCAACCTGGAAAAGGCGGCGGCAGCACAGAAAGAGCGCTCAGCACCACGCGCAGCCGCGTTGCCTATTCGACGCAGCACACGGCTCCCTACTGTTTGCTGCAGGCGTGCGAGGAGAAAAAAAATATGATGAAGGAGAAATGTGCAACTAACATAAAAAAAACAAATAAACACACAAAGAAACAAACATGCCTATAAGACTCGAATATCCTCGGCGCGCCGGGCGTGCCCCAGAACTGCGCGTGGCAGAAGTTGTCAGATATAAAGAAATGCGACGATTTGGTTGCTCGAGCAGAACGCGTCATCACACGTTTCTGCATTTGTTGTGTTTACACAGGCAACACTTTCTTTATCGCTTTATTTTCGGCACAGCTATCCTTCCAACTCTGGCCTTGCGCACATGAAGATCGTTCTCAATATGCAAATAAGACGTACTGTGGGGATTACAGCGAAGGTGAAGAAATACACAAGTACACACATGCAACTGGTGACTGGCAGCTGCAGCCATTGATAAATCTAGACATTCTTTATGCCCTTTTAAGTAAAACGCTTGAAAAAAGTCCCCTTTAAAAAAAAGATAATTAATTTTTGATAAGGAATTCAGGTGCTACTAAGGGCACTCGTATATCTTTGGCCGGTGTAGACAGGGGAAGATGAACACACTAGGCCGAATATATACTGACCTAGCTGAAAACAAGCAGCTGACTGCTTGGAAAGTTCCTACTTTCAATGTGTCAGTTTCCTACAGTGCTTACAGGAGTCGTCAGATTAGAGCGAGTTATGGTGCAGCAAGACGCACCGCACGTACATCTGAAGTTGATGGCATCTAGCATTGCATTTGTGTTATTGGTTTTGAGCGGCAACATCCGGAATACATACCGTCCCCCCAACCCTACCTTTTATGCTTAGAAAACAGGCTGGTGGGTGCTATCCAGCACATTTCGTCGTCAATCCGTGCGTCACTGCTAGCGATAATGCTCTATTTTGGCCCGTCTTGAAAGAGGAAATTGTCATCCACCTGACTGTAGCACGAAACTACTTAGAAAAACCGTACGAGTTTCTAAGAAAGATAGCTTCGAAATTAAGGTCGGGAATCCCAGGCCAAGACAATGTTTTCCTCACCTGCGAAGCATTCGTTCTGAAAAACCGTATGGGTTTCCTTTGTAGCTTCATGCTACGTTCAGGAGGATGGCAATTTTTATTTACGAGACCCTTCCTCCACCTTGTGGAATTCCACAGATCTTATTTGTAATTTGGCACGCCTGCTGAATATTAGACGTTTTTAAGTATAAAACTGTATTTTCCAAATATTCAAAATTTTGAATATGAATAACACATTTTTATTTATTTTTTTATTTACATTAGGTTCCGCACTTCACATTTTGAATTTATCAATATTCGTACCGTTCCAACGTTAAATGAGCGAACAGCATGAGCTGCAATTTTTACACGGATAAAAAAGATGGAAGTAGGAGCACTTCGAAATAATTTTGCTGTTGGAGAACCATGGTGCTTGAGCAGGCGATCGAGGGACAGAATTCTCAACTATTTTCGCTCGTAAGCACTCTTTACCATTCACTGAAGGCTTTCGGAAATAATACGCTGAGCTTCACGATTGACTGACATTTTATCTTACGAATAATTATACTATAAGCGATTTTTCAATACATACCAAGTTCCTGAGCAAACACATCTTTGATAACTATTTTTGATACCGCCGGACAACGAATTTTTTTATACATACAGAACATCAGGATTTCGTCTCATTAAATTGGGCTGCAAGTCTATAGATGAATAAATACAACAGACACGTCAAACAAAAGCTCAAGTCTGTAGAAATTACACCTTCAATCATGCCGCCGGTCAAGTGTGATGAGGTAAATTGTTAAGCAATTCAATCGATATACACTACCGGATACACCACAAGTAATGCATAGCACTGGCTCTCTCCAATAAGTGATAGATTATTTTATAGCGACAGAACAGAATAAGCTGGAGGGCGACGTTGCGCACATTAATGGGAAGTTTATAGCTATGTACACTTTTCGATGTTGAGCATTCACGTTACTCAACTTTCGCAACTCTTGCCAAGGAATTTACTTTGACGCCAGAACAAGAGAGAATTTGTCCAATGCGCGTGCTATCCCTGTCGCCTTTGATGGTATAGTTGTACTTCTATAGCGTTGCTTTTTACGTCCAAGTTTCATGTTTCGGCTGCTATCTCAAAATTTTACTTTTTTCGTTTCTGGTCTCTCTTATACCCGCTGTTCTCTTCCCGCTACCTCGTTTAAAGGCGAGGCTAATTAAACTGGTTTAGGTTCCGGCAGCGTCTGCGGGGGGCGGACGTGATAAAGTGCACTCGCATGCAATCTCTTCTTTGGACAACAGAAGAGGAATATCTCTCTCCTTCTCCTCTCACCTCCCACCCGACTCAATTTCACAGCGGGTCTCATTCGCTTCAGGGAGTGGGCTTTCAGCGGAGCTTGCTCCAAGTGAACGCCCAAGTTAGACAACCACGCCGGAGTTGGAAATGGTAGGAATGAACGCAGGCTAGGACAGCGTCCTTGTCACTCCGAATTCCGACCACATTTACTATACCCTCCTTGTTCTTCTCCAGCCGTTGTTTCTGCTTGGTATGCCTTCTGTGTTGTTGGAACGGCTAGAGTTCGGACACGGGTGGGGAGTCGCTTGTTTTCGAGCTTTGAACTAGGGAAAGCAAAACCGGATAAAGCTGTCAGAACCGCTTGGCAGAGGTGCCTGTTTACCGAAATGAAGAGTGCGGGCTGTCACGTGTCTACGCGCCTCGTGTGTGCCTGCTTTCCCGCTAATGAGATGTCAACAACTCGCTGTGCGCTCGTAGGGAGCTACTTTTTTTATTCACTTTCGCTTCCTGCATTAGTTTCGGTTCTCCTTTACGTCCATGCTCATCGGGGTACTAAGTTTTTACTGTAGGGAAATTGAATGCACACAAAAACAATCTAGCCTTACAGAATCGGTTGTTGGTTCCTCTCGCGCTCTTCACATTCGCGTGCCCATCCTGCACTGCTCAGTCAGTTCACTTTCCTGAAGTGAACTATAATTGAAATCTGTCGTGTTGCTTCTCAGAAACAAATGGGGGAAAATGAAAGTTCAGGCTCGGCTTTGCTCGTTTTATTTTTTTATTCGTTCCCAAGCAGAACAGGACAGGCAATCTTGTTATTCGCGATTCTATCGGTAGACAAACATTTTTTACTTTTTGTACTCATTGTAATACCAAAAATTAAACCGACAACAAAGCAGGAAGGGCAGACAACCACATACTAGAATATTAACACTGTATTGCAACTTACTCATTTATTTTTGTGTTATCATTCCTACGCGTGCTTCTGCTATTTTTATGATTCGTATTAATGGCAACTATGCCGCTAGTTCATGCGAATAACACTAGCTTATTAACTGATGCTTCTGCTATTTTAATGCTTCGTATTAATGGCAACTATGTCGTTTGCTCATACGAATAACGCTAAGGTGTGAACTCCTGCAAATAGCTGATTTTTCCATTCCCCAACTCACTTCGGTTTGCAGGCATTCATCATAAATATGCTTCGCTTCGAGATCTTTGTTGAACTTTTCCTATTATAGGTCGTACGCTTGATATTTTCTTTGTTTTAAGAATAGTGGCCTTTGTAAAGCGTGATGCACTTGGTTTTGACTCTGATGGAATTGTTGGTTTAGGAAGAAGCTTTAGCTCGGGGCTCCGATCTAAATACATGCGAAAAGAGAAGTGTTCTTTTTTTCCCCGGCAGCTACTGCGTCAAATTTTATGAGGTTTGCTGCATGTAAAAGAAAATTTTAAATTTAGTGACTAATGCAAGCGACTTTTCCATTTGGTGGTCAACTTTTTATAAAAATTGTAGAAGACTGCAAATTTTCAGGAAAAAACACTATCATGTTTGCAACTCTGTAACTAAGCAATGAGAAGCGATATCGCAATTGTGTAAGTTGCATATTTAAAGCGGGCATATTTGATATATTATACATGACTCAAGTAGGCCACTAATATGGGACCAGCACTTTTGCAAACTTTCCTAAACATTCTGCTAAGTTCACAATAAGCTATCAAATTTGCTCATTTTAGATGTTCTGAAGAATGCACTTTACAGACCTGTGTTATCGGTTTTTAGTGCAGAGTGGCAGATTTGTAAGCTTTGGGCTTCTCTTTCTTCAGTGTTACCAATTTTTGTCAGTACTTGAAAACAAATTCAGAAAATGAGTCAAAATTTCGCTTCCAAAAATCATTAGAATTTAACCTTTTCCCTCAAAAGCCGCAAGCTTCATCGAAATCGGCCCAGGGGCTATCTGAGAAAAGCATGTCTGCGTTTTAAATGTATTGGAAGAGGCGGTGTAGGAGTTGGGGGCTAGCTTAGCCTTGCTCTTGAGGATAAACTGATATACAAATTATTTAATGAGTGTTTGTGCCTCTACAAGCGTTGATCATAACAAATAGAATAAAAACAGAAATTATGCTGCAAACATGACTGGCCATGAAGGAGTGCGTGAATCTTAGGAAAAATTGTTGATTAGAAGAGATGGAGATTCTGTTTTAGGACGCATATGCACTTTGTCGATGCTGTCGTGCCATAAACTGCATCTGCCTCACGCTAACATATTCGTTCCCTATAGTGCAAAAGGCCGAATGTAAGCTGAGTGCCATAATATCGTAGTGACACTACATAGGTGTTTCGCTATTTTGCCATAACGGAGGGCGAAGGGTCATATAATGGCTTCTACCTTAGAGTTGGTTACGCGCTGCTTTTCTAGCATCCCTGGTCATGCCAACGGAATATTAACATAATTACCGAAATGCGAGGTAGGTAGCGTTGCAAGCGCGCGTCAGCTATGTTAAGCCGCATAGTTGCCGAGGTCACTGCTCTCTAAGCCCCGCGCACACGTCAACGGCTTTTCATGCATAAAACATCTCGCGGTGCCATATCGTCACGGATGCTGTCTGTCTGCAGCCGTCGAGCCGAAACCACCCACGCGGCCTTTCTGAGAGAAGGCTTCGCAAGCCAGCCTCTAATCCATCGCTGCCGCCTTGGCAACGCGTGACCGCCCCATTAAACTCGGTCGAGCGCAATTAGTCTGCCGCATTCTGTCTCGACGCCGGGCGCGTGGCCTCTGCATCCTTCGCTTCTACTTACACAACGTCGGGGATAAAGTTGGCTGGGCGAACTTAGCAAAGCCTCGTGCGTTGAGCCTTCGCAAACCTGGATAGCCGCTCATTAGCATTTTTCTGTGAAGCGGGGGTGAAATGACCTCGTGCTCGGGTGCTCGGACGGCTGTCGAGCGAGAGAGAAAGAGAAGGTGAGTTGAGAATTAGAAGATATTAAAACACCGGGGGTGGGGGGGGGGGGGGGGGGGCAGGTGGATATCAGGTGGATATCTGTGTAAGGATGAGACACGAATGTGGCTGGCTATACGGAAAACAGGTCTTCAGGACATCCTAACCTTCGTTAGTCGTAGATACCGTTGGCGCTTGGTGAACTACCGCTTATAAGCGTTCTATAAAAGGCTTTTTTTTTTCACTGCCATAAAACCTGTGGCCTTAGTTATTACAAATCCCTGCGCACTCTTGACTCAAATTTCTGCGACCTAATGCTCACCTAAATTGTAGCCATTAGTTTATTCATCAGATGTTCGTCAAGTTTCCTACGCGTCGCCCGACCTTGCAGCAGTACGTGGTGCCGCACCCTTGTGCTTGTTCAAACTCGTCTTCACAAAAGATCTGGAACAATACAGCGTTGTCGTTCGACTACGTATAAGCTTTCGTTTCGATATGGACTCCAGAAAGCGAAGGGCTGCTTGACCCCTCCCGTGAAGCCCTCACACTTCCCGTAGCTACACAAAACTGTCCAAACCAACCATGCTTATAGCGCTAATGCACTCGCAAATGTTTAAATATGCTAATAACACACTCAGAATGAACACTAAACTAAACATTTCCTTTTTTTCGGCATCATGTATCCCAAGTTCCATGGGGTACATGTTGAAATCAGAGATTGCTGGGTATGCTGCACATAATACGCAAATGTCGACAGCATATCGCTAAAATGTGCCGAGCGAGCGTTTTGTCCTAGCAACTCAAATCCTCTCAGCCAACCCCGTGTGTTGTTTCCGAAAAGTGACAACAATTTCATGCAGGGGTATTCTTCAAATACGCCATTTTAAAGAGCATCCAAACTTCTAAAAAAAACAGGAATAGTACATCTAGTTGTAGAAAAAACAAGTAATAATAAAGCACGTGTGGTTCTGTACGATAGAATCTCCGCACATACCTATTCTGAAAGATCCGTAATTAATTAGTCAAGTCACGCTCTTCGGCTCAGTTTGCTCAGTCGGATACTACCCGATTTACCGTCAGAACAAGCTCGTGGATTGATCCGGATCATTAAAACTCTAGTCTGGAATGATTCTTTACTTCTGGTAACTAATTTACAGCGTACCAAAATTAGTGATTGATTCTCGCGACTGGAACACATTTACAGTGCCTTATGATCTTGACAAGAAAGCCCTATAATGCGTTGAAAATGTTCAGCGAACTTCAGTGCCACCAAAAACTGTCTGGAATCTTCTGAACAAGGCTGAAGTTTGTGTCTTGAAGACAGCTAGAAACACGGGGGATCCACGGAGCTATACATACGCAAGCGCGCCATGAAAGGTGAACCAAGGACAGGTATAGCAGGCAGGCGCTTGAGAACAGCAGATACCTCGCTGCTTCATAAGGGACGGTTGCTGGGTAAAACATACTGATCGTAATCTGACGGGATAACTGCAAGCCACGAACTCAAGAATTCAACAGCTTGTTGTTCATTTAGTGCCGATGGAGTGTGGATTACATCTAGCCTCATCGGCCACCTTGCCACAATTTTTTTTAGTAACTCCCGATAGATTGCGAAATTTTCTCCCCATGCCTGGTGATATTGTGCGCTAAAGTACACAGGTTTTCGAAACCCGTTTCATACGCTCGTTGATGTGAATATCGTATATGTGGTTTTATTTTAGTCGACGAAATATTTTACTTTTGACAATAGTCTCGAGAGGTTATATTTTCTGAATTACTTTTCTTTTTCTAATCATAGAACACCTGCGACAAGATGCATTATTCCTTTAACGAATCGTGAATTCGTGGAATAACTAATCCTCCACAGCCTTCTCGATGAAAGATTTGCCAAAGAAATCACTAATTAACTTTCTAATTCTAACTTTACTGCAAATATTGCAAATTACAAATTGTAGGCGGTGAGGTTGCAAGGTATAATCACTTGGAACGAGGTCGAATGATCACAAGCGTTCCGAGATGAGAGTCACGAAACTTCCGGTAAAAATGCACAATTGTTGCACTTACTTTTTTTAGCAAACCACCATTCTTCGCATTGCAGCACAAAAGTAACCCCAACGCCCATGCATCTTGTGGCCATTTGAGGGAATGAATACTTCGAAATTGCTGTCATCCTTAAAAATCAATCCTTCTAGATACATCTTCAGAACTCACCATCTACAATGAGTAGGTTTCAATATGTGCTGTAAATATTTAAAATGTTAATTAATTGTCCATTCACTTTGATTTCAACTGCGAGTAACGTCTGCCGTTTCAGGTAATTCAGCCTAATGACTACAATAAGGCTATCTGCTATATATATATATATATATATATATATATATATATATATATATATATATATATATATATATATATATATATATATATATATATATATATATATACAGAGAGAGAGAGAATATCTATAATATAAATTACTACTGCTGTTGTATTATACACACAGAATGGGTGCCGAGAACAGGGATGCCAGACGTCAACCGGACGAGCGTCCGGTTTGCTGCCTTGCGCTAGGGGTAAAAGAAAGTGGAATAAAAAATGAGGAAGATAGTGAGCACTGAGAGCACGTAGGAGGATGCAGATGAGCACTATAAGTGATCTCGCAGCGCGATGCACTGCAACGGCTGCAATAGTGCACGAATCGCTTTTTACACCTGTGATGGATGTGGCCAAAGCGGCTAATTATATACAAAGTCCATACGCACCAAGTAGTTCATGCTACAAAGAAAGACGTTTTTCTTTCCGCTCCCTTCAGACAAGAAATGCGAGAATGACACACGAAATCGTCTGCCGGCTCCTGTATTGCTTATATTTATTACAATGCACCCGAACGTTCCCACTTTACGCACAATTTCTCGGTGACAGCCTACCATTGGCAAGAATTACAAAGAAAGGTTATCGAGCAGCAACAAAAAAGTAAAAAAACAAACGAAACGATACTGCACGTTTTGTGAGGAAGCGCTACCCTATGCACCGTACACAAAACGTGAAGTATTTTTGCGTGCCAAGACTGGCGCCGGCAACCTGCCGTGTGCTTCACGGAACGCTTAAAACACTGACCATACACTGTGACCGCTGTATACTGTCGAAATCCCCACTGAAAGTACCCACGAGCTGCAAAGGAATGCTTGGAAAGCCTTGGTACGGAGCGAACTGGAGTGTGAGGAATGCCGTCGTGGAAACAAGCGTAACACTGGCTGCTGTCGAGGCACGTTTGTGCTCATAGTATTTCACCTTATTCTGCCATCTCTCTAGGCTTGTTTTCGCGTTTGCGTTGTCAGCATAGAGCAGCCACGAGTGCCCTCTGGCGAGGCGACGTGACAGAGACCTTTCTTTTATATTATACTTATCCTACGGTTATCCATACAATATTGCAATGCGGTGTTTTCAGCTTTTGGATATTCTTGCCCTGTTTTCTTTGTCGTAGATTGTACGAACTCCAATCCAGTTGACGTTGAATCGCACACAATGTTATTACGAGACATTCTGCGCAGCAGAAAGGGAAAGCATTGGACACGTACTATTATGAGCGATATGAAAGGGAACACAGGAACGCGTGGCAAACAGCCTCGAAACAGGCTCGGAGTGATACGCGGATGGCGCTGTGGAATACAAAGGGGGTAAGGAGGGCGCTCTTCCAACAACTATTGGCGCTCCCTCGACGCTGGCATTTCTACAAAGCAGCAGCTGACGTCATATCGCCGATAATATGGTATCGTCCGACAGCCAATAAGACGGTAATTGCCGCCAGTGACTTACATCGATACGTTTCCTTTTCTTTCATTCATTCTTTTTTTTTTCTTCGCGTAACCACTTGATAGTAGTGTTAGACCAAGCTTGCCCTGTATTTCAAACCGATTCTTTATGTGAATCGACGCACCTGGTTGTGAGTGGCACCTCGAACAGCGGCGCCGCTCGAACAAATGACGGCAGACGAATAGAATAAAGAAAAATTTTAAAAAAAAGACACACTGGTAAACTGTCTCTCGAGCGACTTAGCTGCATCAAGTTCGCTCAGAAAAATTCACGCTGCACACTGCAGTGGCCCATGCAGAGTAGTCAACTGTGATTTTTAGCCTCAAGATGCCTCGAGTGCCTCTTAAACAGCGGGAAGATATAATAAAGATGTCTAAAATAGGTTATAAGCAGCGCAATACTGCTCTCGTGACAGGCTGCCCATTGAAAACGGTCAATGGGCAGCCGTCGGTCGTTCGTCTCGGCCAGGCTTACTGAGACGAACGACGCATAAACGATGCGCCGCACCGCAGACGACTCCGATCAACAAGGAACGACCAAGACCTTTGCATCGTGGCTGCCGAGAGCGACAAACCAATTCAAAGTGCAAAGGACGTTCGAGGTGCTCTTGGCTTGGACAACTTGAGCGAAAGCACGGTACGACGAAGGTTTAGAGAAGCAGGACTTAGAGAAGCAAGCCAACAAAGCAGCTCGCCTGAGGTTCGCTACTGAACACCGCAGCTGGAGCGAGAGCGAGTGTAAGTATGTTGTTTTCTCTGATAAGTCCACGTTCTCGAGGCGCTGGGACCAACGAAAGAGAGTGTGGCGGACCGAAAACACGTGCTTTAGTCCACAGAATATCGAGGAGGTGGCCGCCAGTGGTCGCGTGTCTGTGAACGTATGGGGGACGATTTCCCACGAAGGCCCACTGGTGAGAATTGATGGGAAGTTCACCAGTGCTGCGCATTTCACTCTGATCGAGCACCAGATGATCACCTATGAGTGGAACGGGCCGCACCCGGAAGGGTGAGTGAGTGAGTGAAACAACTTTATTTGGTCCAATATAGACGCAAGCAAACTGAACGTCACCTGGCTAGGTCCACTCGGGGACCATCAGGTGAAACCTGACGGCCCTCTCGCGAGTCCTCTGAACTGCGAGAATGTGAGAGGTCTGATCCTGGGCCCTAATTAGTTTCATCATTTCTTCTTGGGTGAAAGGGGGACCGGGTGTTATTTTTTCCAGCCGGAATGGTCTCCCGTTCTCACATCGAAGGATGTGTCGCGCCTTTTCGAAGAGCGAGGGGTAGTGCAACTTAACTGGTGCGCGAAGGGTGCCGACATGAACATTATAGAGCACGTTTGGGGCAGTATGAAAGCGAACCTTTCAAAGAGGTCCCTAGAATTCGCGAAGTCCGACCAACAATGGGAAGCAATAGAACATGAGTGGAAGTGCCTTCACCGTGATACCGCATTCATCGAGGCTCGTTACGCGTCTCTGCCCTAAAGAATGGATGCCGTCGTTCAAGTCGACGGTGGCATGGCGCGTTATTAGGCCGCCAACGAACAAAACAAAGGACGAGCATAAGCTGGATTGACGCTATTGCCTTATTTCCTTTTCTTCAATATCTTCTTAATATTCGGCAAGTGCCAATAATTTTATTTTGAACTCACCCTTACAGCCAATTTTTTTTTTTCGATTTCCCATAAATCAATATCGAAGCAAGGAACAGTGCTACCATTTATAATGATTCCGCGCAAAAAGTTACCAGTGACGCAATGTCTAACAGTGTTATCACTGTCTGCTGGCGGTGCCAAGCTCAGCACTTTGCAGACGCACGGCGGGAGTGCAAACAGTTCTTAGAACAGCGTTCCCCTTTCCACTTCGTTTCCTACGGCGGCCGCTCTGCATCACCCATAGCTGGGTCTGAGGGTGTTTTCTACGCGTTCCTGTGTTCTCTTTCATATTGCGCATAATAGTACATATAGGCGGTTTCTGTTCCTGCGTACTACTCCGTGTTTTGTCGCTTGCAGAGTTGTTACGAATATCTTTCTTTTTACCATTAAATCGCGTTACACGTGCAAAGAACTGAAAGATAATAATGATGGGTAATGCTCTCCAATTTTCGTGTTTTCATAACAAGGACGAATTACCTTTTGCAATATTGTGAGAGCAAAATAGGCTTAGGGTTTCCATGAAGTAAGCGGTTCTAGTAGTACTGTCTCTTAAGGGTCGCAGACGATATATTGAAGCACTTATTGCTACTTTTCCAGGACGGATGGAGAAAAGCGCATTAGACTAAGCAGAAGCATCGCATGGTGTTTCAGTGCACTGCCATCAACGTGAGCGGAAGGCAGGAACGTACTGGTTAAAATAAGCGTACTCAATAACGTATAAAGAAGGAAGTCGTTTGTCCAATTGGTTATATTTTTTTTCTTTTGAGAACATATTTTCCCTCGCTTGTGCACCTTAAATAACTGGACAGAAATGCAGCTAGCGAAGAGAAACGTCCAGCATGGCAGGTGAAAGCAAGACAGGACCAAAGCCATCGCGCAATTAAATTCACAATCACGTAAAACAGTGCAAAGGATTGTCGCTATGGTAAACCGTCTTCGGTAATATTCGGAAATATTCCTCTAGAGGAGCGTCGATGAAGAAGACGCTTTTGATCTGGCGCGCGCATTCGACCGTAGGGTTCATTGCTTGCTCTCCTTGTAAATAAATTGTAAATGTGTTTCCCTGTTGTGTCTGCCTCCACGTCACAATATATTTACTTGCTCATGGAAGCTGTAAACTGAAAAAAGGAAATGAAGACAGGGCTTTTGTAGCAGCAAACATGTCGACGCAGAGAGCGTTATTTGGCTAAACATCAGTGCCAAGGGTAGCATTTATTTTCGGCATGTTCTATTGGCATCTTCATTCTTTTTTCCTCTTCCTTTCCTTCCTTCGCGAGTTCACCGACAAGTTATTGGTCATATTGGCTATATTGGCCATATTTTCATATTGGCCATATTGGCCATATTGCATGGGGGGCGTCAGCAGGCACAACTAGCTCAGTGCAAGGCAGCACTCATGAGCGACTTAAAAAGAAATATTCTGCATGACAGATTGGTCTTCGTGCATGCGGCTTAGGCGATCGTAGTTTGCCAGCTCATTTTGCTTTTCACATCTCCAGACTTGCAGTTGCTTTTTCGTCAAGCGTCATGTTCACGTGGAGGCACGTAGAAAACGTACACTGCTGGCCACAGTCGAAAAACTGGAGAGTTGAGTTAAATTTAACAAGTAGTACCAACCGCCCCGTCTGAATAAAGCGTCAAGTGCAGGCCCATATACCATTATGCGTGTATGTATACCAATGATGCAGATGGCGCTCATCACTGTAGCCCAAAGTAAAGTAAAATACCGGCTCCTGCTTACAATGTTTGCATGCGGAATTATGTACGAGTCTTCATTGTCACTTGTAAGCAGTAGAAACGAAACGTAACTGATAGATGCTCAAGCTCAGTTTCCTTTTTCTTTCTTTCTTTTTGAGAGAAGTCAAGGCTAATTTTAAGCCTGATCACGACGTGACAGTTAAGGGATTCTGCCTTTTTTGGTTCTCTGAACGACTGTCGCCATGACGTCCTGCGTCATGTGCGTTGTGGCAAGTACACCACCTTGCATTAAAACGTTATACACAGCAGTTTAGTTACACAAGAAAGAGTACTTTTTTTATATGCAGTGAGATTGTTTGAATAAGAAGAAGGCAGAGGGAATAACCTTTGCTTTTGTATAAAGCGCGTTGGGTACGCACGGGCGTTATCTGTTTTAACATTCTGATCGTGTTTGTGCTTCTTTTCTGTTTTATATTATAAGTTTCCCCCCAACCAAGTGAAAATGAGCCTCAAAACATACATTATTATGTCGGAATATTCTTAGTTGTATTAACACAGAAACCAGCTTATCTACACAACAGGTATGCTCATTGCGTTACACGTGTCATGCGAAATTTAATGACACTTATTTCCCTACATGGTATATACTCACTTTTCCAAGAACAACTAATGCTAGTGGCACGGTGTGAAGTACTGAGTCATCGAAGGAAAGAAAGCAAAGCAAAATGGCCATTTTCACTATATACAGTGGCGCAAGGAGCAGGAAATGCGTAACAGAAACATGTAAAGTTAAATTACTCAAGATGTTCCAAGTAAACTCCGAGCAGTCAGCCGATCAGTCCAAGTTATTACAATTGTCCATACCCTTTTACGCTAGCGTTAGCATGCGCTATCCCTACCCTCTCTATAAATTATTTTCGCACTTAAATTGTGCTATTCTGTACTCGTGCCGCCCTTGTGTGCTCTCTAGCAGGTTTACGTGGATAAGCCACGGCAGCTCAAGCGAGATCTTCGGAGATACGGCGTCTTGACCATTAGAGTTTTAGGGTATCCAGGCACTCCGCCTATGCTGGAATAACGGAGCAGTAGGGAATGAAGCTTAATGCGCACTGATAAAACGAATGGACAGCTCGTATCCGCAAAACAACGAAAACTGACTTTGTCTGGCATCACCGTTGCTCTGGAAAAGGTACAATGCGGTGTGCCTTTCCTGAATTCGCATGCAAAAGCTCCTGTTAATGACTGCCTGTACAAGGTCGCCGTAAATGAGCATTTCCATTTAACGATGGTGGATTTATCTCGGTGGCTTTTTCTGGGAGATCAAAAAGAAAACCGACATTGGCTGCATCTTTCGCTAATTCTACAAGCTATTCCTCCTCATAGACATAAGATCAAATTGTCGCGGGGGAAACAATAATCAATGACACTGCATACAGAGTATGAGCCATGTATTTATTGAACGACGATCACATTACAATCACCCTCAGTAGAAACATCAAGGACGACGTCGATGGCAAGAACGTCATCGTCATAACAACAAAGAGGTGAAACAAAACACTATGCCTGCTGTGCTGACTCCCGTGATGACCCTACTTGTGGGCTTGCGACTTGTTTATAATGTTTGCATTAGGTGTAGAGCGCGTAAGGGGCCCATACCCACGCTGGGAGATTGGCTATGGTCAGGGTAGTTTAAATATAAATAAACAGGAAGAAACTCAAAAAAATACGACGAAAATGTGAGTACAGGTGGGTTATAATCAAAAGAGCTAGGTTGAAAAGAATGAACTTACGAAAATGTACAAGGTCGCCGTAAATGAGCATTTCCATTTAACGATGGTGGATTTATCTCGGACGGATGGATGGATGGATGGATTCAAATTGCTATTCGCATTAAAAATTATAAAAATGTGTTTTTGTTTATGCCTTGCTTTCTCCTTTCCTGAGTAAAATTTAGGACATTGGGAGAGCCGGTCCTAAAGGCACCTGCTCTAGGTAATTTCTTCACCTCGGATAAAAAAACGAAATGAAAAAAAAAGGATGAGGTAGATAGAACGTGGTGGCCGATCTCCGATTCCGATACCACAGCTCGAACGATTCCTCTTTTTCCCTTCAAACCAGACTCCATATCCTACTCGGTTCATCTGATTGGTCGAAACCTTCCATCAGCATCGCACGAAGTTTCGTCACGTTGGTTTCTAGTATTGGTTCAGAGTCACGTAGTACAGTTCCAAACACCACGTAGTCGAGTTCGTAAAGTTTCACAGTGTTGGCTTTTGACGGACCCCAGGCAGCGTCGTTTGGAAAGGCCCAATACTTATAAGAAAAGTTTAACTTGACTGTTTGTTTTTGATTTCGTTCAGCAGTATCTCGGTGAGTGCGTTTTGCTTGCTTACGTATTGTTTTCTTATTTTAGGAAAGTTTATTGATTTCTATTGAAATAGGGGATGTATAAACAATAAGCGATATCGACAACATGTCTTCAGGGAAAGCATTAAAACTGTAACAACGATGATGTCGCAATATATAAATGGCACGCTGCTTCTTGCTTCATCCAACCAAAGCAACGCTGAGAATTGAGCAGATTGAACCAGCCAGCGAGACGCTCAAAATTAAGTAAACGAACTAGCAATATATTTGAGAGCTAATGACACATTCATACATAGAAACATACAAGCCTAGTAAAGCGTTTCCTCAAAGCTCCGTAAGTTATTCACATCGGCATGTGCGCTGAGGTGGCACACCGTCTAGCACACGGCGAGACCGGCGCTGAGCGATTCCTTAATAGAGTTCTAGACTAGACATACAATAATAACATGTTGCACGTATGTTGCATATCAATAATGTGCAGACTTTACAAGCCTCCTATTAGAACCGTGAGCACAGACACGGGAGCGACTTTGGGTGCGTCGCCGTCTGATATTCCTGCTATATCGAAGGTCAAAGCTTAGTAACGACACGCTAAGAATTTTCGCGATCGCTAAAGCTTGTTGAGACCGCTCTGGAAAACCCGAAAACTTCCAACTCGTTTTTATTAACACGTTCGCTGTACATCCGCCTCCAGCGCGATCCCAGACACGAGCATGGCGCTGGACGGTAGATGGCGCTGCCATCGCCAAATGGCGGCTCCCTCGATGAGAGAATCTATATGTGAGGCGTTCTTCAAGTAGTTCGCTATCCTGCATGGTTTGGGATATTGCACAACGTTGCCAGCTGGACCAAAGCGTTTGTGTAAAGTGACCGATTGTGTATGTGAAGCGAGCATGTGTGCGACAATAGTAGCGAGACGATGACAATACTATGACGAAGACGGCATGGTTGATTTTTCGTCTAGTGGTTTTTCTCGTGGGCTGCCGTAGACGTCCGTTCATGGAAGCTACGCAATCGCCAGGCATGACACAGCACAGCACACCAACACATATATTGAGTTGATGTATACGTGCAGCCCTCTCTGTATACTGCTGGAAGAGCGCCGATTGTCATATCCGTTCTCTACGAAATTACGCAGCAAAACAATATTTGCTACCAAAAATATTCTAACTTTAAGAAGTACCCCTTCACAGGCATTAATTCTTTAATGAGGTTGGTCGTAGTGATACCAGTGAACAGGAGCGCCCTACAACAAATTCTTGTTTCATATGTTATCATCACAATTAGATGTCCTAGTGTAGTCTATATATGTGCGAGTCACTGTACTCGACATAACGCGAATGCAGAAACGAACGTGTTCGCTGCAGCATTTATAAGTCACTTAGTTTCTTTCTGAACGCCAAGGAGCAGGAAAAATCGTCATCTTCCTGGCACGAATGTCAAACTTTCAATGAAAAGTAACCGTTCACCTAACCACTCATCTCTAAATGCACAGCGAGTAAAAGTTGGTTACGTGCTTTTAGGTCTTTTAATAAATGGCTACCAGTGGCACTGTGGCATTATTTTAGTTTTTCGTTATCTGGGGGAAAACATTGACCGCCACTGTGAAGCCACATACACAAAGAAAAAGCGCTTTAGCTAGGTGTAAATACATCAGTTTCTTACCTATGAGCTCTTGTGTAAAGAAAACTACTGGAAATAAAGACGTCATTTGCGGGAGCTACTCTGACAAAACGGCTTCAATTGAAGCAAAGCATCGGGCTGAGATCTCGTAAGTTAATATTTCAATGACACCATCTTGCGGAATAAATACACAAGGAAGAACAGAACAACAAAGCAGGAATGCAAGTGACAGCCGAATAGTACCGAGCGTCATGCAGGATTTTAGCGCCTGCTGACGTGCTTGGAGACAAATATGTCCTTAATACTGTCAGCAAGTTTACGCTCAGTCGCTTACCAGTCGTTTTCCGTCTAGAAAGACGCCTGCGGGGAAATATGTCTCACTTTCGAAAATTTTTTTATCCTTCAACTTTCTTTGTTCGCTGCCGAACGGGTTTTTCGCCGTCCATGACCCGGCCATCGCATGGCCGTCCCTGCGATGGCCACAAGGCACCAAGAAAAAGCTGAATGCCTTCTCACCCCAGCAGCTCTCTTATTTCCAGCATTGCCGTTACGTGCTGTCATCTATTCTTTTTCCTTCCATGCCGTCATCACGGTCGGTAGCGACCGTGGTAGCCGTGCTCCTGCCGCTCGTTAACGCTTTCCCTGGGAGCACGTAGGTAGAAGCGCGGTTGGCTGACGCTCGACCACACGCATTCGGACCATCGCCCCTGCTCAGACTTGCTGCCTTCTCCATGGAACCCATATTTATGTGTTTGCGGTTTTCTTTCTGTGTCCCGCTTGTCCTGTCTTTCATTTTCTTTTTTTTTATTTTGAAGGGGGGGGGGGGGGTTGTTGGCTGCAAGTTTTTGTTTGGTGGGCTTCTAGGATATCTTGCAGGCGTTCTTCTCCATTTCTTGAGGTAACTACGGAAAGTGCCATTGACGAACGTGACTCTTTGGCTACAGCCGCAGTCAAAGGCCTGAATCTAGCATCCTACCTACCGGTGACAGCGCTAGAAGCGCTCATAGTCATCATGAGATAAAGGTGATTACGTATAGGGAAAAAATAATCAGGTTATTTAATATGGAACGCCGATTATGAAAAAATAAGTGAACCGTGCGTCATTTAGACGGGGATTGTTGGAGGAATCTCGACAACAAACTTGTTCTATCCTTCATCTTATCTAATCATCGGGAGTAAGAGACGGCGCGGCAAGACGATATCACCTAAAAGAAATCCTCGAGGAAGGTTCATGTCTGAGGAATGTGTGAAACGAAGCTACACAGCCATCCTAGCTACCCAATACAACAGCCACGAAATAGAGCACGTATAAATTTGCCTTGTTTAAATTGCCTTTTCATATAATACGTGCAATTCTATTACTGACCTATTCTATTATTGTCCTATTTCATAATTCAAATGGCTTCCATTCCCCGCCAAAATTTCTTTCTTTTTGATACAGACAGCAAGGTGTTCTAGCATACGGTCGAGTAGCCACTGGATGTTGTTATATTTAAGCAAGTTATCCGGGGCCGGGAGCTAAAACCAATTACGACTGACAATTGAAAGCGACAAAACCTGGAAACACATGCGCACCAAAAAGTGAGGGATCGGAAAGCGCAAGAATTCCACACCAAATGCTTTGCACGTGCGCGAATCAACTTTTGGCATCAGCTTTACAGGGGTTCGAATTAAGAAATGCGGCATGAATAATAGCGACCGGCGATGGCGACTGAATCACCTTCTAAGTAAGCCCACTGAGGAGACTGAATATCGTGATGCGTAGAAACAAAACGCATATGGGACCTTCCAAATCAAACGTTGGAAACAAGAAAAAACAATTCTGAAGTGGTGGACCATTGTTCTGGCCCACGGAACGTCCACGTGTGCCCATTCTGCCTTAGAAGTCAGCAATTTTCATTTATAGGGAGTTTGTGAGTTTCTACAATTTTTGACCGACATTTGAGGATGCTTAAAAATAAATAGGCGGTCACAAACGCTATAAAAGATATGGACACGTGCACGCCCCGCTATCGCACTCAAGGAACCCACTGCGGTGCGAGTGTGGATACCTGCATAGTACACTTTATTTCTTTTCAGTCCTGCGAGTCTTCAACATAACCTCTGGTCAACCGATATAGCACCAGGACTGGGTTTTACTTGTAGATCTTAGACAAAATAAAGACAAACCAAAGCTATCGCAACTCACTTTGCACAGACCGCACCTATTAAGATACCCTATAATTATCATGTCCACAGGCACGCCTCCAGCAACGCCACGGTAACCGAAAGAATTTCAACTGCCTTGGAATTCATATTTAGGGATCTATTTCCGGTCATTCCATATTACATTCGGGATGCCGGCCAATTTCTTCACATAATAATAGTACTCGAGATCCCCAATGGTGGCAGCTTCCTGGTTACAATGGACGTTGTGTCCCAGTAAAACATTTCACAAGTAGATAACATTGATGCGACAGTCGACTCTTACATGAAGGCAAACGCGCCTGTAAGTTTTTGCGAGGAGACGTTGTCGGCACCGCTGCGGTTATTATTTGGGTGCAATAATTTCTAATTTCACATGAAACAGTTTCTCCAGATAAGCGGCGCGACAATGGGGAGAAATATGGCTCCTGATTATGCGATCATTTTTATGGCATCGCTCGAATATCCCTTTCTTGCGGTCAGATCTTTGAAGGCGCTCACCTACAAAAGGTATTTAGATGGCATGTTCTTGAATTGGCACTGCGGCGAAGAATGTCTCCTTAGACTGGAAACAGATTTTAAATAAGTTTATCCACCAATTTCTTTCACAGACAGTTATTCTATGTAAGCTGTATACTTTCTTAATGTAAAAGTGCAAATTACTGATATTCGGCTATTCACAACCTTATGTACAGCCTACCACGTAATTTGAGCCAAACCTTAGAGGACCCAAATGCCACGTAGCTGGACCGAACCAAGGTTGTGCTACTTGCCATCACTCGGAGATAGATTATTTTTGCACCTGCCTACTTACATAGTTAGCCCTAATTAACTTATGAACTCAAATAATATAATTAGGCATAAAGTCTCCATAAAGAAGACAGAGCAACGTGAAAAACTCCCGATACAGCTTTCTGTTGCTGAATACGTGCTACATAAAATTATTTTTCGAAACATGAGAGAAGCCCGCGAATACACACAAAGTGCCTCAAGCGGCCACTCGCGCGCCAAGTCGTTTTCTAAGCGTGAAATAAAGACCACGAAACACGAAAAAAACTGCTGCGCGACTAGTCACACGGCACTTTTCACGATCTCCTGCGGGCTTCCTTTGAAGCTTCGAAAAACCTTTTATGTAGCACGCACACAGCAACAGAAACAAAGATCCAGAAATTTTCATGATGTCATACAATTTCCTGATTGTCAATTTTGTTCTGATATTATTATTTATGAACTAATTATGTACCTAGGCAAAAGGCGATAAATAGTCCGCCTTCTTCCAAGCGACTTCAAACAGCAATTACCTTGGTTACCTGGGGCTACCTGGCAGTCGCATATATTTTAACATTTTCGCACCCTGGGACAGCCTGTATATCGCACTTTATGGAAAGCGTGGTTACCATTAATAGAAACAACTTCTGCAGGAAGATGGTGCCGTTCTTCAGACGTGCGAGGGAGAAAAGAGTGAAAATAACTTTTGATATGACATTGATTCAGTTTCAACCTTATGGCGGTGCTCACTGCAATGGGATACACACTGAAGTCGCGGAATTAATTCCACACATAACACAAGACGATGGTACAAATTGAATGCTAAACGGGATATTGGCTACTGTGCAGCTAGATGCTAATGATGTAAAGCGATATTACATTTCATAGCTGTTATGCTCGCAGTTCGATAATAGTTAGAAAAGATGAAGCAAACAGCGTTAAATTGAACAAGTTCGAGAGAAGTGTTATAGTTACCTTGATATGAGTAGCACACTGCCAATGCATATTCTAGCTTAGGGCGTATGAGTGCGTTATAAAGCAAACATTCTTAACTTGAAAGAGCAGACAAACAGTTGTGACTCAAATGACCAGCGCTGTTAATCACTTAATTTATGCACCAGCTAGCACGCGCTTTTGAACCGCAGAAACCGACGGCGTGTAGGAAGTTGCTTATTTTGCTTTCGCTTTCGGGGGAAAAAATATACCACAATTAAGGGGGTGTACACAATTTAAGCTAATGAGTGTGATGCAATTAGAATAGTCTTGAACACATATTGGTTACCGCTGTTTCTCGTGATTCATATATGAATGAATGTAAGAGAAGATAGTATAACAGCCACAAGTTCCTCATGAACACAAGAGAAAAGACGGGGAATGTGGGAGATGGAAATTCAAGACGATGAGCAAAACGTGAACAAGGTGAATGCAGGAACCAACGTTTCGACAAGTAGACTTGACTTCTTCAAGGAAGACCAGTCCACTTGTCGTCCACTTGAAGAAGACAAGTACACTTGAAGAAGACAAGTCCACTTGTCGAAACGTTGGATCCTGCATTCACCTTGTTCACATTTTGCTCATCGTCATGACAACAAAGTAATTCTTAAACATCGAGTGAAACATCTCGTGCCGTAGCAGTTATCTATTCTTGAAATTATTTAATTGTACTTTGCCGTTCGAAACCAAACCGGTACACTCGTTTAAAAAGCAGTTCTTTTTCCTTTTATTGTTGAGCTTATGTATTCTCTATATTCCTGTACTGCGGAAGCCACATTAGTAACGCTGTTTTCATGATATGCAACATATGAGACTTACCACTTAACAAGAGCGAGAAAACAAGCAAGCGCTACAACAATAAAAGAAGACATCTCCTAGAAGGAGGTCCTGTCACAGGTAGCAAATATGTATTCACGTCAATCTCTAAGGTTGACGTGCGCGCCAAAAAAAAATCTAGCCTGCATGCACAAATGCGAAAAGCGTCCATTTTATTTCATCTCCTCTTAAATAGGCAGGACCGTTTCAATTATTCAGACTTTCCTAAAAAAATCTATTGCGCGTCAAGGATGGCTATAAAGACGGCTTGAAACCGATAGACGAAGAAACGCTGTCTATAGCGGCGAAATCGAGGGTGCCATTTTGGGAGCGCACAATAACATCGCACTTCGCACGATCTCGTCCCGACGCATAGTGACAAGCCAAATTAATAAGCGGTTCCTCCAACAGTAATGAAAACGTCACTTGCAACGACGCCTGTCGGGGCCTGTCGTTAAAACTGAGAAGTTTCGAAGCAGCCGAAAGCAGCAAAGCGCACAATATCGGCTGGGCTTCCTGTCGAGCCAGGGACTGCTTTGGAGACAGTGTTCGAAGACAGAACAGCCTCCCCACTTTCGAGACTAGTGAGCCAGGCGAATGTGAGAGAAGCAATTTCGTCTGACGTTTCACGAAAATTTTACGACAGGCTTGGAGTGCATATTCTACATGAAGGCATCGTCAAACAAAGAAGAAATCTTCCGGGCATTCTTCGACGAGACGACTCAAGTTCGAACTATAGTAAATGCGTATTCATTTTCAAGTTGTTGTTTGTTTGCGCATTATATACAGTTGCGAATTGTTCAAAATTAAGCGACAGAGCACCGGAACGTTCTAGTTCTCTATCAATCATGTGAGCGGCCATTCTCTCGGGAGGACCAGGACACAATGTTGCGTCTGGTGTTGACGTGCCATCAAAACCGAAACAAAGGCTTGTCATCGTGAATTGCTCATGTGGCGCATAGCTCTGTCTCGTAGGTTTAAATGAGTGACGAGTACTCCGCGGAGTGCCCAGAACTGGTTGCGTAATTATGCTGAGTTGTCTTATTGAATGAGTCAGGCTGCACTCGCGGTAAAATTGTGGTTTATCTCACTGCGTCAGAATTTCATGTGATTTTCGCACCGTATTTGTCATTCGTGGTAACAATTAGCGCTGATAGAGGAATACAGCTATCTTGAAAAGCATAACTCTAGTACAGACCTGTATGCTTGGCGCGCGTTTATTGAGAAGCATCTCGTGCAGTACGGAGTGACAATTAAGAGCCAAAAATTCTTCTATCGCGACAGCTACCGTTTTCAAACGCCGCTGCCGAGACACTGCGGCGTCTATTCGAAGAATCACGCGCTATCGTTCGAGAGGGCAACCCTCTGGTCGCAGCCAAGGGTGGTCGCAGAGGCAGCACGGTGTTCCAAACCCATCCTTGATGGAGTGGCGCTCCAAGTACTGAAGGATCCTCCACCAGGGACCTGCAGCGAGCGGACGCTTCTCGCATGAGCCCCGGCGTCACCCATGATTTCGGCAGATTATCACCTGTCATAGTCAAACCCGTGACACCCTTCTACTCATCACGTGGCCTGGATCACTCCGACGCCAACCTGGTTACTATGAGTTAATTTTAATTTGAAAGCCTTAGATGGCTCATGGGTTGAAAAATCCGATGTCCGGCGTTATCGCGCCGAAATTCACGACACCAAAATTTATACGGTGCTAAATCCTCGACCTTCGGTGGGAGTCGAAACAACGACCTGTCGTGTTAATTTGAGCGCAGTTAATTAGGACTCAGCACCTTTGCTGTAAATCAGTTTGAATTAGGTCATGGATTTCTTTATCAGAACGCGTGATGTCCAGTCGCAGAAGCTTCAGCACGACCTGTGGCATTCAAGACAAATGTCATTAACGCACTAGTAATTATTATACAGTCAATTAAGGCAAACGTACCCATGACCTTTGGAGTCTGTCGAGCCCACTAGAAGATATGGGCAAACCGGCCATTTCTCCAAGTTGGATTCCAATTAACATCGTGAAGATCGATAGTCGAACCCACTACCTTTTGTGTTAATTAGGCTGAAGTGAAATAAGTCACAGGTAACTAAGACAGAGCTAATTAGAGCACTCGGACCCACAACCTTTCGCGGGAGTCGAACCCACTTGGAGATATGCGCAAACCGGACATAGCCACAAGCTGGATTCCAGCTGACATCGCGAAGGTCGGTAGTCATACCGACGACCTTTAGTGTTAATTAAGGCGAAGTTAATTAAGGTACAGTTGATAAAAATATAATTAACTAATGCACTCGTATGCACAACCTTAGGTGGGAGTCGAGCTCATGACCTTGGGTGTTAATTACTGCAAAGTTAATTAAGCCACAGTTCATTATTAAATTTTTAATTCAGGAACTCGTACCCACGACCTTAGGTAGGAGAAAGCAAGTAACAGGAAGAAACAACGCATTCGAATGAAAATGTCAAGTGTATAATGAGTGTCTCGTCAGCGCGCTAAAGTGACTGTCAGCCTTTTTATTGCTCTTCGAGTCTCCAAAGATTGTAGGTGGCCCCGGTGCAGCTAAACCTAACGAGGCCGTACTTGCCAGTTAGCTAAGCCTAGTCGAGACCTCATCAAGAACCATGAAAGGCGGGTAGCCCACCTTTTCTAAGCCCATTTACAAATCTTGATGGCCAAAGACCCTAAGCCAGTTCACCGCTCTGTTACAATGAACAGGTTATCCAACCGAACACCGTTTTTCAATAAGCGAGAAACGCTATCGGCCACGCCGACCAACGCTTGGCGTTCCTCGGTCGCCGCAAGAACGCCGAATATTGCAGCTGCGGCGTTGCACCGACGATTCTCGGGCTTGCTCGGACGACACGACGTGCCACCAGCGTCCTCGGGGAATTATACGTTTGAACAGTTTCCCAAACAGGCATGTCGGGCCTTCCTATCTCGAAACGGCTTCCAGGAAGCAGCAAAGAGAATGCACACAGACTCCTAAAGAAATCAACCACGCCCAACCACATCCACTAACTGTGTGCACATGGGGGGGGGGGGGGTTATTCTGTAAGAGTCCACCTAGTAAACTGTCCATTTCGGCCACTGCTGATTGGCTAGCGTATCTCGTCTCCTCCTCTCTCGTAGAGCTGCATCCATTCAGCAGCAACCAAAATGGATAGCTCACTAGGTGGGCTCTTACAGAATACCCCTCTGATCACACTTAATTGCAGTGCATTTAAAGTGCACGCGAATTCACCCACGAAATTTTCTCTGGGCGGCCCGGCAAAGGGATAGTACCGCTCCTGAGTGGGAAAATTCCCGTCTCACCTAAACAGACATCCTCAATCAAAATTTGGCTGAAGCTTAAGCTTCGCCTTTAAGAGTAGAACGCTAGAGTGTTCAAACACCCCTTACTGCTGTTCATACTTCCCGGCAAATGCAGCTTATGTAACCTTAATGTTTACGGGGAAAAGCTGGCAGCGAACGCTATGCACGAAGGGCGAGCTTACTGGTAGAAGCGGGACCTCTCCCGCGGGTCGATCTCTGTTTATTGTTTCGGACTTTTAATATTTCACTCTCAGAAAAGCTAACATAAAGGACATGCGCTGTGGGTGTTTTTTATAGTTAGATCTGTTGGCGAGCTGCCTTTCTCAAAGTTTGGAGAAATAACTTTGTAAAGAATGAAAGGCAAGGTGTAAGCAACTTTGGTGGTAGAGAAGGTGTTAGGTATGCGTGGTTCCGAATGTGGTTCGAAATTCTTTTTGCTGTGCCAACGTGCTACTCCGAATTTTTTGCGACCCGGGCTCTTTAACCCTCTCGCGTTAATATACACGCAAGCTTTGCAATCGCAGCGCGGCACCGTCATTCTTTACACGAGAGGAAGGCCGTAACTTCGCTCCAGCTAAAGACCAACACTTGCTCGAAATGTTAAATCTCTGTACATTCTGCCCATACCCCTATGCGAACCATGGTCAGGGCTGTTGCATCTCATCCACAATCTTCCGTGTGGCGATAGAGCGCACTGCAAACTCCTTACCTCCCGTTCGCGTTATACTTGACCCTCTTCGTTAGAAGGAGCTGTGGGAGGATTCTCTCTGCAATGAACCTCCTGAAGTGCGCCGGGCCGTAGCACAGCGAGCCCAAAGCATCGCTGGAGTGATTCTAGAATCACCGGTATAGGGGTTTCTCCCTTGCTCCCGTCTCCTCTGAATTATGAATAACGGTGTTTTCTCTCTCTCGCTCTTCAAGCACCCGATTGCTCCAGTGTATTGGTAAGGCATGGTAGTAAGAGGAGTGTCATTCATAAAGCATCATATTCGTCATCATAATCATCATCAGCACCACCAGTCGCAGCTTATTTTTTTTATGTTCACTGCTAGACGAAGGCTTCTCCCAGCAAAATCGAACTTCTCCTGCCTTGCGCTAGCTGATTTCAACTTGCACTTGCACAGTTGCTAATTTCATCACTACATTTACTTTTGTGCCGTCATCAACTGCGCTTTCATGGCGTTGGCACCTATTCTGCAACTATAACGGCCCACCAGTTATCTTCCCTACGCATTACATGACCTCCCCAGCTCCATTTCTGTCTTTTTATATCAACTAGAAAATGGGGTATCCCCGTTGCTCTCTGATCCACAGTGCTCTCTTCCGGCCTCTTAATGTTACGCCCAACATTTTTCGTTCCATCTCTCGTTGCACGGTTCCTAACCTCTAGAGCGTCTTTGCTAACTTCACAGTTTCTGTCCCTTATGTTAGCACCACATAGAATGCAATGATTCTTCACTTTTCTTTTTAACGACAGTGGTAAGCTCATAGTAAGGACTTGGTAACACCTGCCGTAAGCACTCCAGCCCATTTCGATTCTTGTTCAAATTTCATTCTCATGATCAGGGTCCCAGTGAGTAATTGACCAAGATTAACGTACTCCTGCACAGACTTTCAGTCGGACTGGCGATCACGAATTTTTTTTTTTGCTTTGTCATGAAACAGTGCAACATAAAGCGAAAACTAACTACCTCCGAAAGCATAACTAATGCATTATTGGATAGCAACCATGTTTGGTTCTTCGCGATGTATTGTTTTTGTGTATCCGCAAGGTTTAACTTGATTGATACTTGTCCTTCTATGCTTTTACACATACCGCAAGAAAACGGAATCGTCCACCTTTGTTCCTTTCAATAAACCTCACTTTGCTAACCGCTTATGTGGTCCCTTCGGTAGGCTCGTGCGCAGCTTTTCTGAGCACGTATTGATGTTTTACGAAGATGTACTGAGCTGCATTTAAGGCGCGATTCTCATTTTATATCGACAATCCTTGCATTCGAAGTTGCCGTTTGATTTGCCTCGAAAATACAGCAAAATTATTTTCCGGCCGGATATGTGCTCCTGAATCTGTGATGTCATAACTTTATTTGGAATCCGGCGATTGGGAGGCCCCGGCCGGGGGCCGCCTAGATGGCCACTGGGAGTTGCAGCTCCCGTGCGGATTCCTTGGTTGGCTCGCTGGACGGCCCAAACTTGGTCTTGGAGCTCTGAGCTGAGCAGCGTGGCCGACAACCGCGCCCGTAGATTTTCCGGGGAGACTGACAATTTATCTTGATATATTTCACATCTCCTCAGCGTTTACTGAAGGGTGGTTCTAACACATTTGCATAGATTGCACATGTCGCTCTCGTATATATCGGGGTAGAATGTTTTTAGTTGCACTGGACTCGTATAAGTTTCTGTTTGTAATCGCCTCCAAGTAACGGACTCAGCTCTGTTCAGTTTGGTGTGAGGCGGTGGTAATACTCGCCTCCGATTTTGGTAGAATTTGGTAATATCGCTAAATCTTGTTAATCTATCTTTTTCTCTTCAGATCTCCTCCTCCGCGTTCTCCTGACCGATGGAAGTCAATCTTTGGTCAGCTCGGCGAGTAAGAACTCGAGCTTCGTGGTGTGCTACCTCGTTGAGGTTGATTGCGGCAATGCCTGGAGTCGTATGCGCTGGGAACCAGAGCAATTGCCTGCCGCTCTTCTCCGCGTTGGAGAATTCTGCTACATTGACTCTGATGATGTCCTACGCCTCAGGAGAGATCCTACCTTTTGCATAATTTCTAATGGCGGCTTGAGAATCTCTAATCATTTACTGTGCATTCGTGGAAACCAATGCTAGTGCAATGGCTACCTCCTCTGCTGTCTCGAAATGTTTGGTATTAACTGATACGCTTGTAAGGGGTTTTGGAGTGTGATCTACGATTACTGCTGCGTAGCTATTTCGGTGTGGGTATTCAGCCGCGTCTACGAAGGTTGCTCTGTCGTCTGACCCAAAGCTTGGGATGATTTTCTCTGCTCTACGCTTGCGTCTGGTCTCGTTGTAACCTGGATGCATGTTCTTCGGTATATTTGGTACTAGGAGTTTGTCACAAATTTCTCTCGTTATCGTCCTCTTTTCTCCGTATAGATTGTGGTAATTCATTCCTAGTTTGCTTAGCATGTGCCGTTCCGTTTTGGTTTTGGTTAATCGTTCTGCCTGAGATGTTTGTTGGGCTTCTATGACTTCGTCCAGTGTGTTGTTGAGTCCTAACTTTAGCCAGAGATCGTACTGATGGGAATCCCTAGTGCTAGTTTGTATGCCTTTTTTATCAGGTTGTTATTTTAGTCTTTTCAGCTTCAAACCAATTGTAGAAGGCTGCTATGTATGTGATCTGACTGATTACGAATGATTGTATCAGCCGTATGATACTTTTTTCCTTAATACCCTGGTGCTTCTTAGTAATTCGGTTGATTAATCTCATGGTGTTTCTTAGCTTTGTGTCTAACTTCTTTATGGTTTCCCCATTTGTTCTTTTGTTCACGATTAGTAGACCCAGCACCTTGAGCTGGTTTACTATTGAGATATTCCGCACGTTCTTGGTGTGTAGCTTGATTTCCTCATGAGCCTCGTTTCTGTCGTATCCTTTGTGAGCCCTGCCCCTAAGTGTGGGGCGGTACAAGAGAAGTTCAGATTTCTCTGCCGAGCATGTGAGGCCTGTTCCTATGAGGTGTTCCTCTACTGTGTTAATTGCAGTCTGGAGTCGTTGTTCTATTGATCCGTCGCTGCCATCACAGGTCCACATAGTAATATCGTCAGCGTAGATTGTGTGATTCAGGGACTCTATGTGATTCAATTTTTCGCGGAGTCCCACCAAGACGAGATTAAACAGTATCGGTGAGCTGACAGCGCCTTGCGGCGTGCCGGCCCCGCCTATGTCGATCTCGGGCGACGTGAGCCCTCTGACGGAGATGACCGCTTTCCCATCTGATAGGAAACTCTTCATTTCGTTATACGTCCGTTTTCCTAGTCCTATTCCTTTGATGTTTTCCGATATGATTGCGTGGTTGGCATTATCAAAAACCTTTTTAAGATCAAGGCCCAAGACGGCCTTTGTAGAGCGCGTTTTATATTCGATTATCTGATGTTCAAGTTGAAGCATGGCGTCTTGTGTCGAAAGGTGTTTGCGAAATCTAATCATTGTGTCTGGGTATGTGTTATTATCCTCTAACTTATCTACTCTGTTTAAAATTGCATGTTCCATTAATTTTTCGACGCAGGATGTTAGGGAGATTGGTCTGAGGTTGTCAATCTCAAGCGTCTTACCAGGTTTTGGAATGAGTGTTATCGTAGCTTTCTCTCATGGAGCTGGCACTTCGCCCTTTTCCCAACGCTCGTTTATGTATTCTGTTAGTTTGGCGAGCAATTCATGATCGAGGTTCCTGAGAGCCTTGTTAGTTATACCGTCCGGGCCTGGGGCTGATTTGGTGTTTAAATTTTGTAGGGCCGCGCGGATATCTGCCTCCGTGAGTTCCTCGTCCAATTTTGGGTTTGTATTCCCGTTGTAACCGGAATAGCTGCAGGGGGGTGCCTGAGTTAAGTATTCCAGCTCTAATTCATTGATACTTCTGTGCCCTAATATTTGCGTGTATTAACTTATTAATGGATTGCATGTGGTTTTTCTTGTTATTCTCATGGTCAAACAGGAACATGAGCATGTGCCAGGTTTTGCCGGTGCTTAATTGCCCGTTAATGTAATTACATATCTCGTCCCATTGTTGTTTGGTCAATTGCTTAGCATGTACTGCTATATTTTGTTGAGGAGCGCTATCCACTTTCTTAACTTTCTGCTATGCTTCTGACCTCTAAGTCTATTCTGAAGCGACTGCTTAGCCTTCAACATGTGGAGAAGTCTGCTGTCGCATTTCTTGAAGTTAGATTCAGGTGGTGCTATTTTTGTGGCAGCTTTGACGTCATCACTCAGCTCCTAAGTCCATTGTTCTATGTCTGCGATGGGTCGTTGCTGTGTCGTCTCTCGCGTTCTACGAAATAGTTCTCAGCCTACTAACTTGATCTGTCGTATCTTGGGTCTATTCCGCCCTTCTCTGGCGTGTAACTCCGATATGCGTATTTTTCCCCTGTACGCCTCCTGCCAAAGCAGTAACTTCTGCTAGCCAATAACTTACACATGAAAGCGAAAAACGTTGCATTCATCCCGCTACATAACATATTACTTTATATGGGTGCTCGAGGCGCACTTGCACCGCGTCGCTGTTGGCGTTGTCGTGCTATCCTATCTACAATGCACGGGCGGCCAGCGTGTGGAAAACTAGATGGCCTTTCTAGAGGCGAAGTTGGTTTGGCTCCAAAAGCAACGAAGCCAAGCGGACGCATCATCACGCTCCGCTCGATCAGGTTTAGCGGAGCCAGGGAAGCGTTCTGGCTTCCGCTGCTGGCATGCGCGCTTCACGCACGAAAATTAGCGTTTCTCCTGAGCAGCTGCGTGCACACCACACTGTGATTAGTGTCAAGCTCACTTTATATTACGCCCTCGTTCCTTGGGCTGCACACTAAGCCACTTGCTGTGCTTCGGTATTATGTGGCGCAACATCGTGGTGCGACACATGCAACGCCAATTGGCAGGCTCCTCATCACGCCAGCGCTCCGAGACGTCTTCAGCGCAACGCTAAGCCTTGCCAGGAATTCCAATGTTTCGTCTTCAGGCAAAACTGACAACATTTTTAAAATGATTCATTGAAATTGATTTGACATTTTCGCTGCAATGCAAACGGAAGTTTAAAGAAACGCGCTGCCAGTTTAGCTGGGCATCAGGAAAGGAGGGGGGAGGGCGCGTAGTCAAGTCAATTCAAGTCATCCTTGCTTCAGTTTATATAAAAACTGAAATACGTAGATACAGTTTGTAGGGGAGGGGATCGAATTGTATTCGCTATTTATACAGCAGGCTGAGCTGCAGAATGCGGAATTCTTATACAGAACGAGCGATAAAGAGGTACGTTAGAACTGATCAGACAACGGGGACAGCCATGTGGTTTGTCGGCGCCATGCTCGACGGAAGCTCAGCGCTTCCGTAAAGCACAGAAACCCGCCGGGCAGATTATTCGTACGCTAGGGCTGTCAACGTCATCCCTACAAATGTCAGCAAGCGCTTTTATCCCGCCTCGGACATAGACGCCACCTAGTTCTGTCATATCTGCCCTAAACGCATGCACCAGCATTGGTAGCACAACGAACTTCTTCCTCTAAGCTATATACAGTATGCGTCGCAAGCGTACTTTTTCTTCACATCTTTCTACGTTAGCCGCCACTCACTCGCCGAAGCCACTGCCACTGGCACCGGCGAACACAGCTTAGCCTGAGTATTTTGTTATTACAGCGAGTTTTGTATCAGACGTTGCTGCCTCGTTAAACTTAACGGAAGGTAATGATTTCACCACAGCCGCCACCAGCCTTCGTTTGAAGCCGTTGCACTTTCCGTCGTGCTTTCCGGACGCGTACATATGAGATGTTGGCCTGTGGAAGCTGTACGAAGCTGCATGCGAAAGTCCAAGTTTGAAAGCAGAACACACTGCGAAGTATCACTGGAATTTCGTTGCAGTTTCGAATGCCGGAAATCAGGCAAACGGACGGAACTAAGAGGGCGAATCGGAAAATCTTTGCCCGTATTTTTTAGCAAAATTACGGCTGTAAATGCGAAGTCAACATATCCATTCCCAGCGATGGACCTTTCTTGGACCGGCCCGGCCTTATCTGCTGGCAGTTACGCGGCACGGCGCTGCTATCAGTTGTTGAAGATGGCGGCTGTGCTTCACTCATCAACGGCGTATGAGCAACGAAGTGTGATTAGTTTAGCATGGAATAAGGGACGAAGGGCTCATCGAAATCCGCAGGAAAATGCAGCCTACGTATGGGAAAATGTGTCTCGTTTGGAGAAGTGTGAGGTGGTGGGGTTGTGAGTTCGCAAAATACTGCGAAGACTTGCATGACCATGAGTGTTCGGGGAGGCCACGTGCATCGCTGACTGACAACAACATGGAACAGGGGCATCTGAAATTTAGTTCTGCGATGGGAAAAATGTCTGAACCGGTGTGGGGACTACATGGAAAAATAGTGTAGGGCACGTAGAATAGTACCTGTAGTTGTAATTAGCTGTATGTGCCTTATTTTGGCTAATAAAAAAATAGGGACAAAGACTTTCTGATTTGCCCTCATATGAACTAGAAATGAACAGCTGGAATGAATGCACCGCATAGCTGCATGCGAAATCAGATGTGAAGGAAATACGGGAGGCTTAGTGGATGATAGCGAGGCGCTCACGCACGGGGCACGAGAGAGAATCTTACAGTGGTTGCTCAAAAACAAAAGCCTACAGTGGCATTGAAAACAGCCTCAGATAACAACGCCGACAGCGAAACGACAACAACTATAGCAACGACAACGATGATGCCAACAGCAAGCAGACGATTAAAACGACGGCACTATTACGGGACGAAGACGTTACGATTGCTCCCATGTAGCGGTCTCCATCTTCCTTTGACTCCGCAAAGCTCAGCGGCATTCTATTTTTCTCGCACCTCCTCACCCTCATTGTTTACACCATCACCACGTGTCTCATTCCATCTGCTGGTTTGAGCCACAAACACAACTTCTAACCAATAACCGCGGAAAGTGGTCATGTGATTCACGCGATCGTGGATTAGTCTGAAGGATCGGTGCACATTTGACATACCTCCTTGATATGACCAATTAACTTTTACGTGGTCTCCGGCATCGGCCACTCTATTTAGGAGGAAGCATCTCAGCAGATGCGATAAATTCCGTGGAGAAAGGCAGGTTATTGTCAGCTTTAGTAAAATGATTATGCATTTCAAGGCGAACGTTTGGTGTTACAAGAATATATAGGCATTATTTATTGTATCTTTGCGTTATGCCTCAGTGAACAGAGTCGTTAAATGACTCAACTTAAGACCACTAAAGATGGCTATAAAAGATTCTTAATCGGCATCGGTACCGTTGCGCCGCCTATTGGGCAAGAAACACTCTCTCATGACTACATTCACCTA